>NC_056725.1:1426064494-1426319494 GCF_019279795.1 Protopterus annectens
GTGTAGAAGGCACTTCAAAAGTAAATGGTGGGTCTCTATTTTCAAAAGAAACCCTGAGTGATTTTGTTCTTTTGTCTAAAAACAAAGGTGTAACACCTAATTTATTTGCCACTTCTTGACTGTGGGTCAAAATGTCCCAGTTGTTGAGACCAATATTTTGGCATATATATATACACACACACACACATATCCGTAGTACAAATGTATACATACAGAGACAGACTACATATACATACCCACTTACAGATACATACATATGCAGACACCCACACGTCATTAGATGTATATATAGACAGCAATATATAAACATATACATTTATGTATGTATGTATATATATATATATATATATATATATATATATATATATATATACAGATATATATTTATATATACAGATATGTATATAATAATGTGCGTATGTATGTGTATATATATGTGTATATATATAGATATAATGTGTAAATATACACATGTATACAACAACATATAGCTAGGATATGATACAGCAGTTACGAATTACATATGTTCACAGGCCGTGCATATGGGGGTGAGGGGTCCAATCAACAAACATGTAACATGTAGCATCACCCTCCCCCCCAGCAAGACCCGTGAAACATACAGACACACAATAAAAGTAAACACCACTGCTTCCCAGACAACAGGCAGGATACTACCAGTGGGAGAGACCCACCAAGTCCAATATTGACATGTATATGTCCCTTGTGGGACACCCAAAAAAAGTCAGACATATTTGGGTTTACTGCCAGTACACCGATGTTGAACGGCAGGCCACGCATGTTCCCACTTTACAAGATAGGGGAAGCCTGATGATCCATGTGGTGGACAACATACGTGATGGGTCCCGAGAAGTGGGGAGTGGGTAGAGTGTATAGGTGTGGCCAGACCCGATCTGCACCTGGAGTAAGGAAGAGTGCAAAAGAGGATGTGTGGATTGGGAACTATGGGTAAGAAGTTATGGGCCTAGCTGAGCAGGTGTTGGCTGGAGTGGGTCTATGTGGACGACCCTAGGGATGTAAGCAATAGTGTGCATTGGGCGGGGCCATCACCCAACAGACAGCCACTCCCGCTATGAGTCCTACTGCAGCACAGTTTAGTGTACATGACAAAGAACGGAATAACCTGATGTAGATTTACAGCTGTAAAGGTGTGTGTGTCTATATGCCCTTACCTACATGGAGTGAATCCTCCCCCTCTCTGTAGTACAAATGTGTACATACAGAGAGACTATAATTAAACACCCACATACAGATATATACATATGCAGACAACCATACATATATATATATATATATATATATATATATATATATATATATATATATATACACACACACACACACACACATACAAATACAGATATATACATATTTATGTATATAGATATGTAAAAATATATATGTTTATGTGTAAACATACACACACACATATATATATATATATATACATATATATATATATATATATATATATTAGCTAGGATATTAATTGAATTATGTATTTAAATCTCATCTGTTAACCGGGTAAGTCTGTCTGAGCTTCTGGCTCATTTACAGCAGAGACCCGGGAAGAAAAGCTCCTCAGGACTAGTAAACAGTTTATTAAACAGTAGTATACAGCATATATATATATATATATATGTATATATATATATATATATATATATATATATATATATATATATATATATATATACACACACACACACACACATATACACATATACAGACACATTTTATATATTAGGCTTAGTCCACTCCTGGCTGCTGTGTTCCCCTGGCCCAGTTGGTCTGCCTCTAAATCTTTTTAACTCCTATCCCGCTATAAGGCCTGTGTATTCTACCTGTCTATCCTGCAAGGACCTCTCACCACAAAGTCAACTATCAAATCTACAACCTAAAGGAAGCTGTTGTCGTTTTCTCAAAATCCCCTCCATCCAATAAATCAGTGAAAGTATGTCTGACCTCTCTAAGCTGTGAAGTTGTATTGTAACAAAAACCTAGACTTTTTTACAGTTTAGAATTTGTTTTAAATCTCCACCTGTACAAGGTACCCAGCAGCCTTTACCCCCCTAATACTCTTCATAGTATTAGCCTCTCCTGCCCTGCATTGACAAGCTCTTTCCTCTCTTCTGCCTCTTTCTAAATACTTTCAATATTACTTTTGTATTTGACCACTGGGTGGCTCCCTTCCCTAGGCTCCTTTATTAGGCTTAGAAATATTCCTGACCTCTATCTCCTTATCCACTCTGTAATACTGTACAATTTTGCTCGTTACCTGTACTTGCTGTAGTCCTTTTCTCCTTTTCCTCAATCTCCTCCTACAGACTTTTAGTCCTTGTTGTTGCACACAAATTCTAGCACTCCCCTCTTACCTAGCACTGCTAAGAAGTTAGCTGTATTCAGCTATTTCATTGCCTGTTTCTGTCACTATTCCTCACTTGCTCTAACCTGCTCCATTCGCCCTGCGGGCTCACTCTACTCCCTTACCCCCAAAATGCCACACACCCCTAGTGCACCTACACTTATACTTCCCAAGCCACACATCCATCCTCTATTATCCTATAGCTCTCACTACCTCTAACTTACCTATCCAATCACCTGATACCTCCACAACTACCTCATTCATTTTCCCTTCAACAACTCCGCCCTTTTACCTCCTCTCTTTTCTATCTTATATCTCCCAGCTTCTATCTTCCCTTTGCCCAACCATGCCTCTTGTAGGCAGGCCTTGCCTCTCTTATAGCCTTCTCGCTCTTACTATTCTTACTCCCCTATTCTTATCCCACTACCTCACCTACTATGAATATCTTAGCCTTACAAGATTTCATACCACCTTAAAACAAACAACTTTATTTAATTCTCAAACCTTACAAACACACTTTGACATAACATCCTCATCTTTCTACTTTCACCCACAATTTCCCAGAATAACCCATATTAAGCATTCATTCTCACACTAGAAAACAAATCCCCATCTTCTTTAAACTCTTGAAACACCTTTATAGCCCTCTACAATCCCTATTACTACACGGAGATATTCATCCCAATCCTGGCCCAAACAATACTATCTCTGCTCCTCACACTGACCAACCCATTATGTCTCATATCTTCACTAGTGCCAATAACTCCCTCCTCATAGGCCACCTAAATATATGTAGCTTAAATAATAAAATAACCCTACTTCATGCCCTGATGCACGTTCACTCTTTTGATATCCTATGGCTCACAGAAACGTGGCTTAAACCAATAACTAAGGACAATGATATAATCCCACCTGGTTATAACATCCTGAGATCTGACCGTCTAAATAAAAAAGGTGGTGGGGTAGCAATACTATACAAATCTCAATTACAGGTTACACCACTAAATATTCAACCTCCCTCTTTCAGTAACAATGAAATCCTAATCTCTAACCTAAAGCTAAATGCTAACAAATCATTACATATAATTTCATCCATCATCCCACCAGGAAACAACATTAATACTATTGAAAATGTCCTCAATTGGCTCTCCACATCCCTCCCACAATAAACCATACTCCTTGGAGATTTTAACACTATCTGGAACTGTTGCAGCTCAGCACAACCAACCTCTCACATAAACCTGTATGGCTTCAATCAAACCATTACCTCCCCCACCAGAATACACAAACCAAGCAACAAGCGAGCCATGATACTAGTCAACAGTAACACCCTCTCCTATAAAACAGGCATACTGCCTGATGATATCAGTGATCATTCTCTTACCTTTATTACCAGACAAAAAAAACTCTATACCTAACCAATCTATAGAACTATCCATAATAAAAAAAACCTCAACTCAACAAACTTCCAAGCTGAACTTAAATCCTGTAATTGGTCACCCCTTAAATACCTACTGCTTGACAAAGCTGTCTCTTAATAAATGTATACAAATCCTAGAACACCATGCCCCCTCTAGGACTGTCAGAACTAAGAACAAACCTGCATCTTGGCTCACTAAGGAGACAAGGCAAAAAATACTTCAAAGAAATACAATCTGGTCTAAATGGAGAAATACTAAAAACCCATCTGATTATGAAAGCTTTAGACAGCTGAGAAATGCCACAAAAAAAATCGATACTCCAAGACAAAAAAACTATCATAAACTCCAGCAAGCCCAACATAAAAGCCCACAAAAATTCTGGTCGGGTATAAATAGCCTACTCCACCCAGGGCACTCCAAAACTCCTACTCCAGCTAACCTTACTCAGAAATATCCCAGCCAAATTGTTAACTCCTTTAATAGATTATTTGTGGACACAGTCCAATCACTAGCAAGTACCTTATCTCCAGCCAGTATCTCAAATACTTTCTTTCAAACCAACATACCTCATGTCTTGCAACAACAACCTGTACCCCCTCTTCTGACCTCCTGCCAGCCGAATTTCTGCAAATAGCAGCTAGAGTACTCACCTACCCTATCTCCATCTTAATTAACAGAAGTATCACAGAAGGCTATATACCAATCCTTTGGAAGATTTCACATATTATCCCTCTACATAAAGGAGGTAACTCAACTGAACTCACTAACTTTCATCCTATATCTCTACTTTCTCCCTTGGCTAAAATCATGGAAAAATGCATTCACCAGCAACTTCTTGATCATCTTCTCCAAAATAATCTTTTAGCTGACTGCCAGCAACGCTTTAGGCCTTTTCATAGTGCTACAACTGCTCTCCTATCATTCTCTGACTCTAATGAAAATCAAAACAACAACTTGCTCTCCTCTGCTCTCTTTCTAGACCTCTCCAAAGCCTTTGACATGGTAAATCATCATTTAATGTTAGATACACTTACTTCACCTTCAGTTCACACTCAGGCTGTCAAATTGTTTAAATCCTATCTTGGAAATAGACAACAAGCAGTCCTCTGGGACAACAACCTATCTACTCTACTCCCTATCTCCCTTGGAGTCCCACAAGGCTCTATTCTGGGGCCCCTCCTCTTTTCTATTTTATCAATGACCTGAAAACATCACTACCCCAAAACCACCTGTATTCAATATGCCGACGATTCAACATTAATCTGCACTGCAGCATCTACTGCTGAACTCCAGTCTAACACGCAAAAAATGTTTACCTTAGTTGAAAACTGGTTCTCCAAATGGTGTCTCCTCCTTAACCCAGAAAAAAACCCAAACTTTTACTATTCACCCCTACTCAGAAGTCTCCCTCCATAGATTTCACAGTTATATCAAACAACGACACTGTAATAGCACCTGACACAACTACCAAACTATTAAGTGCAACAATTGACCATATTCTCAACTTTGACACTCACATTAACCTTACCATCAAATCAGTGAATAGAAAACTTGGTTCCCTCTATAGGCTAAAACCCTTCCTTACACATACAGCCAGGACTATTATTGCCCACACGCACCTATTATACACCCTTCTCTACGCCTCCCCAATTTATACTAATCTATTCAAATACAATCTAAATAAGCTGGCCACATCTTACAACAACATTGCTAGATTCGCCACCGGATCCCCTTTCCATACTCACCACTGTCAAAACCTAAAACAACTATGATGGCTGGAACTCCAAAACCTGATGCTCTTTCAACAATGAACTATCACCCACAAAATCTTGTGGCATCCTACAAATATTCCCATTCTCGCTAACCTGATCAACCCATATAAAAATCTCAGTACCCTACGCTCAACAAACAAGCTACTAGTTGCAACCCTTAAACCCAACAACAAATCTGGCAATTGTTTATTTACTAACTCTATTGGAAATTATTGGAATAAGCTTCCTAGTAAGCTAATGTCCCTCACATCTACTCCACCTTTCAAAAAGCAATTAAAAACCTTCCTTAACTCACAATGGCTATGCCTATGTACTAATCCCAGCTGAATCTCACTTCTCTATTAATTTTTTTTTCTAATTTTATTAAGTTTCTATGTTAAACTTCTGTGCTTAAACTGTTTGAATATAGTCCTGTATTGATCTTTGTAAATAGTTAGCTCTTTGTTCTTTGCTTACTATGTTTAATCTTTTCTCATGTAATTTAAACATAGGCCTATCTATAAGGGTGTTTTTTTTATGTACATTATTTGCTATATAACTAATGTGGAGCTTTTCTCCCCGGGCCTCTACTGAAAATAGACAAATATCCAGTTAGACTAGCCCGGTCAACAAATGTAAAATTAAAAAAAAAAAAAATTATATATATGTATATATATATATATATATATATATATATATATATATATATATATATATAGATCTCTCTCTCTCTCTCTCTCTCTCTCTCTCTCTATATATATATATATATATATATATATATATATATATCTATATATATATCTATATATATATCTATATATATATATATATATATATATATATATATATATATATATATATATATAGATATTTATTGATATGATACACCAGTTAAGGATTACATATGTTCAAAGGCCATGCCAATGGAGGTGGGGGTCCAATCAACCAACGTGCAAAACGTAGCATCAACTCCACTCCCACCTCGATGGGTGAAACAAACACACAACACAAGTAAACACACCACCGCTTCCCAGACCACAGGCAGGATACTACCAGTGGGAGAGACCTGCCATGTCTAATCTTGAAACAAAGACATCAATGTACCTTGTGAGACACCCCAAAAATGAATGATAATCGGAGTCAGTCCCTGTAAAGATTTATCCAACCAGGCTGTATACATACACGGACCAGTAGGTTGTGCAAGCCTGATGACCCATCGGTCGAAACAATGTACAACATGAGTCCCGACACGTGGAGAGTGGGCAGTGTGTAGTGGTGTGGTTAGACCCCACCTGCACCCACAGTAAGGATGCGTGCTGTAGAGGAGAGCCAGGTGGGGGAACTATGGGTATGCAATTATGGGCTTAGGCATGCAGATGTTGACTTGTGTAGTTGTATTCGGACCGCCCTGTGGAGGTCAGTAATATTGCGAATTGGGCAGAGTTTACACCCATACCTCTCAACCTCTAAGTGCTAAAGCACTGGACAGAATCTAAACCGTTGGGGGCACAAATAGGGACAGAAAGCACATATTCCACTTACAACCTTAGAAAGCTGATAGAATAATAGGTTATGCATTAGCATGACATGTCTGAAGGATGTGGAGTCGTAAACCCAGTTACTTGTCTGTATTTAATGGTGTCAGTTCCCAGATATTTGCCAGACAGGTGCGGACTGTAAGAGGAACACACCAATATTATAAAGCAAACTCTGGACAGGCTGCGGATTCTGTACAGTCGACAGGCATGCTTATGCCTAACAGGCATCCATTCCCGATATGGGTTCCACAGCAGAACAGTCCAGTGTGCATGGCAAAGTACGGTATAACCATATGAGTTGTTGCATTACCCACTACACAACACCTACAAACACATGGTTGCAACACCCCACTGTAGGCATGTAAGCTGATGTAATAGGCATTGCAAGGTATTATTGAAGTCCCCACCCCCACCCAGGGGTGTGTGTGTCCAACACAAACACCAAATGCAGTGCAAATGCACAGCTGTTGTCGTAGACAACATGGCCAGCTGTGGACCTTCCCTGCAGCCATCCTGCGCATCCCTGGATAATCACCCTACTAACATCCCCCTTAGTGTCCTATGCACACCATGTACCTATCAGACCCTGTTCCATTCCTCTTAATGTCTACAGGTACACGTAGGTGACACCCTCCTCCCCCACTACATTGCCAATATCTGGAACCCCAACCCACATGTAGTATCACAGCTGTCTCACAGGACACATGTAACTAACATATGAACACCACAAGAACACCTGGGGCAGCACAGGCTCACCACCTTGCGAAACCTTCCCCCCACCTCACACTCTATACCACGACATCAACTACTGATACCGACACCTCTTGTCCTGCCTCACATACAAATCCCAACATCTGACATACTTTCCCTATTGCTCCCCATCCAATTATAACTATGGGCTACTATACAGGTACAATGTCACCCCACTACCTACCTACCCACTCCCTAGCTATTCACCTCTACTGTACCTCACATGTATGGAATATGTACACCTACCCTGAATACCTGCATGTAACCTATCCAGACCTGTTAAACAGGAATCCAACCTCAACTTAAACTGACCTTTGTCAACACTCATACCGGACATATAAACCTGACCTAAGCATGGATAATAGACAGTTTAACGTAAACTAAGCATGTTTAATGGGGGATGTAGCTATGTTATGTCTGTTACCCTCTATGAATGTGATCACCCCATTATTAATTGGAATACGTAGCTGGGGTCAATGTGGAGCTCTACACCCTGGGCCACAGCTGACAATGGACAAGCATACAGTCAGAGTGTCCTGGTTGACAGATGTGAACAAAATGCACAACGTTGCGTGTGTGTATGCGGGAGCAAGCGGGTGTAAGCCTGTTTGGTCACAGGTATGAGAGTACCACACTGGTGAAGCAATGTAGAGGCTAATTGAGGGCAAGACACCACAACCAGAGGTCAGTAATGCTGTGCTATGCGTAAACAAGAGCATATCTGCCTACAAATGTTGTACAGTGTCTCAGTCACTCTATAGCCAACAGCTGTTGTGGCCAGTAACAAAATAATCTGCACTGCCAGGTTGTAAACCCCCGACCCTGCACACTATAGTAGACATGAGTTCCACTAAGCCATGGCGGATACACATTCAGCTGCTGTGATAACAAATGCATCATCCAGCACAGGCATCCAACAGTATAGGAAATGTATACAAGTGTGTAGATTAATACCAGAACACATGTCCATTGCACAACCACTGTATTATGAGCAGTCTATGTGCAGCACAGTACAGTGCCTGTCCAATCATACTGTGAGAACAGTAGTCCTGCATAATACCGAAGGGAATAATGATATACGGTGCACACCATGGGGGTGTGTGAGCATGCTTCATACACAGTATGTCACACCGGGGTACTGGTACTGTGGAACTGGGAGATGAGGCTGGCCAGGTGTGCGAGCAAACTGCTGCTACACAATACCCTGTCAGGATGCTACCAGTGGGAGGAACACTGTAGACCAGCTAGGTCTACTCCTGACAATAACAGGTCCGTCCCTGGTGGGATGAACCAACAGCTGTGGGTCACATCGATGTCACCACCAGTATTGGAGGAGGATCAGGGGAAGGCTGGTGCATATGTGGACTAAACGGATGAGGAGCCTGCAGACGCTTGGATGGGAACAGTATACTGGAGGTGTACAGAGATGTGCAGAGAGGGAAATGTGTGGAGGTTTAGTATGGCAGGTCCAGCAACCGGGGAATGGATGGATGCTGTGTATGTGGAGCTCAGGGGTCGGGAGAAGGGAATATGTGTATGTCATTATGGTAGACATATGCAAACGAAGCAAAACAGCAATAGTGTAGTGGCCAGAGCATCCGCCTAATGCACACACATTCCCAGGTAGAGTCCCACACATCCTATTTTCCATGTGATATCGTATGTTACCTTCACTGTGCTTTATAACCTACTAAGTAACATCTATATTTGCACAGGAGTACTGCCTTAAATGCACATGTGAAATGCCATACTGACTAATGCACTAGTAGGCATGTGTAAGCGCATAACAGCAGCAGTATGCATGGATAAGCAGTGGTAAGTGTGTGTACATGTATTCGCACACGGGTAAGCATTGCTTACATAGACTGAGCTAAGTAGATGTTAGCTGAGTATAAGGTACCGTAACCACAGCTTAGCATTGCTTAGCTCTGTGCATACATGCGCACACCCGCATACGACCACTCAAATGTCCCTAACTAACTCTGCATCCGACAGCTGGTGTTTTGCCCTGAAACATAATATCCAGCCCAAGGAAGGGCCACACCCGGGATGCTGCACATCATACACTACGTGATGTACCATTAAACCATGACAGATGTACATAACCACTCATTCCACATACATATGATCCAGCACAGTCAGTCAAAAGCACAGGGAATGTAGTAATAACACACCACACAACCTCTTAATGCATGAATCACAAACATAGTGCACCATAATGTGGGTACATATAGGGATATCTGTCATATCCTGCTCTAATACACTTCAAACGTTGCAAGTTACACGGTTATATGAGGTAGAACACATATTGTTGGAGATGATACGTCTGAAACACGTACGTGTCTGCACAAATGACTGACCTCAGTCCTAAGGTCATCCATGTCAATTGCCAAGAGAATGAGGTACAGACACATAGGCCAAATATGCATGCACATATGGACAGCTATACATCTGTTAATGTAGAGAGATAGACAGCTATAGGCATATGTATGTGTATGTATGACTCACAAATATCCATATAACAGCAATCGTACAAAGATTAATATGTTCAGTGTATATATATATATATATATATATATATATATATATATATATGTATATATATATATATATATATATATGGATACATATACATAGTTAGAGCTATATCAATGTCCAGTTCTCTCCCTCTATGAGCACAGTTATGGGGGTGGGAACACCTGGTAATTACTGCAATGTAATCCCCCCAGCAATAACTGATATGCTGTGCAAACCAATATCCAGCACATGCAGTACTTAACAGCAGGACCCACCACAACACAGCTACAATGTTCCAACAGTTATCCATGTCACCTGTATGTCAGGCCAATATCTAACATATGCAGATACGCCATTGTACCATAGGGAATGTACTATGTTGAAGGGCTACACTTACAACGGTACAGATATGCACACATATCCATACACTGATGATCATGTGCAGGTATATGTATATATATATATATATATATATATATATATATATATATATATATATATATATACACACACACACACATATATATATATATATATATATATATATATATACACACACACACACATATATATATATATATATATACACACACACACACACACACACATTATATATATATATATATATATATATATATATATATATATATATATATATATATATGTGTGGCTATCTGGATACTTACATGTCCATATCGTCCCACCATATGTCCTGGACATGGAGTTTAGCCCTACCCCAGCCCCCATAGTCCCAATGTAGTAGTGCAGGGGGATGTTTGGTATGTATAGCTGGTATATTAGTAGACATTTGCTACTGCCATTGGGATTGTAGTCACAGACATGGTGTGTGTGGAAGGTGACATATGCTCATAACATGTGTGCCATTGGCTACTGGCAGACATCCTAAGGTTATCATGGTACAGTAACTGCATATATAGCAGGCTTGACAGCCATGCCACAGCACAGGGTAGGCTACACCTGTGTGACAGTGCATAACCACAACCAATGTGAACACAGCCGCAGCCACATATGGTACGCTAGCATACTAGTACAGTATATGGACTATCTGTCCTACACCATCCTCTTATGTGCCACTCACAGCATGACTCTACATATACTGGGCTGCTACACAGTCCGGTCTGATGGCTTTCTGTGATATGGGACATGTGTGTGTATGGCCCTACACACATGTAAGGTAATACAGTACCATAAAGTGGGGCAGCATGTAACAGTTAGCAGGGGAGCTAGGACAATGACATCTACCACAGTCTGTACACAGGCCACAGTACATATGAACAATACACACACTGCCGACATTCACCATCACTACACAGTCCTCAGTACTGTACAAAAATCCACAGGATTTCTAGGGTATGGCATTAAGTGTAACCCCTACTGTACATGACATATGTAGCACTCTGATATATCACTGGCGTGTTATCACATGTTGACACTGTTTACGGTGTACAGCACATATGCATAACTTCATGCATGACATATATACAAAGGTTGACAGAGGTGTGGCTGACAGCACATACACAGGGCCAGAATAGACATGTTGCTGTGATACCCCATTAATCTACCATTATAATGGGGTTTGTTGCAACATATGTCCAATGAGGGATATGTAGTCAATAACTATCACGGCCTTCACCATTAACAGACTGCATTCCTCACAGTACCGTCTAGATTCCACAGATAGCTGCATTGTGGCTAACACATGACACCAAAGGCACAACACTGCCCAGTCTGTAGATGAGCATGCAGATGGGGATTCCTGATATACATGGAACTGACATGGCAGGTATTGCAACATGTATGACAGGCATATCCAGACAAACACTGTTAATCCAACATTACACCACATGCAGTATAGCAGCACTTACTGTTTGTAGGCAGGTCAGACACATCCCCCCTCCTGCTTCTTGCTCTCTTCCCACAGTGTATGTTGTTAGAGGTAAATCCCCAACCCATCTAAAATGCCGTTTGCCAAATGACAGTTCTAGGTCCTGCTCACAGTGACAGACAAGGGCCAACATCACCAAGATGTTCCCAGTTAGTGGAGTGTGATGCCACGCATCTGGCTATGGGAATGTTACCACACCTGTTCCACATGCGATTGGCTAGAGAAGGCCTGCAATATGTGCAGAGGCCATCAGCTGATCATGAGCATCACGTTAAATACATATGCTGCTGCCCAAGCAATGCAGGTGTGGGCCTCCACATCTGCCAGAGAGGGTGTGGGGGAGGCAGACAGAGGCGAATACATGTCAGAGAGTGGTTGGAGGGTAAAACAGACATGTTTGTGTCACACACCTACCAGCACAGGGTATCAAACACCTGACAGCTATGTAGTGCTATCACAGTCCGATGCTGTTATTGGATGTGCCACATGGGTTATCTGGTGGGGTGCACTTAGAACATATATGTGATGGTGAATGACATCTGCTACAGGGATACAATAGATATGCAGTAGGTGACATACACATGCCTGTCTGCATTAACAGGTGCCAGCACCAGCACATGCACACTCACACAGGGATGCACACGCATTAACACACTTGCAAAGAAAACAAATTGAGAAAACTGACTAAAGGTCCACAGAGTACAAAAAAATCTTTAGCGAACAAATCAATGTAGACCACCACAATCCTTCGATAAAACACTAATTTAATATAACAAGGCAAAATTCAACAAGCAGTTTTTAAAACAGATAAGCGCTTTCGGGCTCTGCCCTTCTTCAGATGAAATAAAAACAATCAGTCACATTTAAATACCCAATTCAAAACAGTTTCCAACCAATCAAAATTTATACTGCACCCTCCTATCTTTGAGGGCGGATTTCATAGGAACAAATTCATTTAGTCCTGGTGTCCTATGGGCTAAAAGCTCAAATATCCACTTTGCTTCTTCTCTCTCAGTGGCATCTATTAAGCTACCATTTCTTATACTAGGAAATGCATTTGCAATAGCTCTGAATCTAAACTGATGGTCATTATTTGCTTCTATATGTTTATAAAGTGCATTGTGCATATTTCTGGTTCTTATGCATGAAAGATGTTGCAAAATTCTAACTTTAAACATATTATTTGTTTTTCCCACGTAAAATGCTTTGCATTGCTGACACTCAGCTAAATAAATTATATTCTTTGTTCTACAATTGGCTTTTGCTTTAAAATAAAATAATTTCGCTGTTACTGGATGCTTAAAAAACAATCTCTTTATTAATACAGTGACATGCCTTGCATAGCCCACATGGTTTTGTACCTACTTGACAAATGGAACTTTTCTTGTGGTTACTCTTTTCTTGTGTTAAAATGTCTTTCAGATTTTTATTTCTTCTAAATCCAAATTTGGGTTCTATCCCTACTATTTATTTTATTTTATCATCAGATAAAAGTATATGCCAATTTTTTTTGATAATGTCACATACACCATGTATATTACTACTATACGTGAATGTCATTCTATTAAATGCAAATTTATGGCCGTGTTGCTCTTCTGATGAAATTGTCTTAAATGAAGATACAGATTTTCTATGTATATTACCCTGACTTAATTCACTTACTATTAACCTCTCATTGTAACCTCTATTTTTAAAAATATGTTCCATACTCATCAATTCTTCCTCAAAATCACTATCTTTAGTACAAAGCCTTGAGGATCTACTTACCTGACCCCTTATTATATTCTTATATGTATGTCTGGGGTGCATACTATCATAAGTAAGTAAATTATTTTTCCAGCATTCTTTTTGAAACAAGGAAGTAACAAAGCCTAATCTTTCTTTTTTAATTCTGACATCCAGAAAATCTATAGCTTCATCTGAGCATGTGAGAGAAAATTTGAAAAAAGTTGTGGTATGTTCCAAATATTCTATGAAAAGTACTAGTTCTCTCTTTTCCTCTTCCCATAAAATAAAAACATCATCCACAAAGCGTCTATAAAGAAATAGATGCTTTTTCCATCTGTTTTGGCCCCATAGCACAAAACATCTCTCCCAAAATGACAAAACCAAATTTGCATATGTATTAGCACAGGGGGTGCCCATGGCTACCCCCTGTGTTTGTCTATATACATTGTCATTGCATATGAATACATTGTTAGATAAAACCAAATTCAAGCATTTTCTTATTGTAAATAATTTCCTATCATCTGATTCACCCATTTCTTTGCATAGTTCACAAACAGCATTCATGCCATATTCATTTTCTATCACTGTAAACAAATTTACAACGTCTAAGGTGACCATTAATACTTCTTTTCCACATATATCGTTTTTTATGGCTTCCAAAAATTGTTGTGTATCTTTCAAAATTTCTGTTATTCTTGTTGTATATGGTTTTAAAGTATATTCTAACCAAATACATAAATTTTCAGTTACCCATTTTCTACCTGAGACTATCGGTCTCAGTGGGGGTTCTTTATAATTTTTATGTAACTTGGGTAGTGCTTTGAAAATAGGTGTTACCGGATATTCTATTAATAGAAATTCACTAAGATCTTGGTCTATAGTATTGTTATCCAACATACATTTAATACTGTTATGAACTATTATGATGTTGTTGAGTTCTAATGGACTAATTTTCAAGTAGGTATTACCTTCCATTAATAAATTATTTAATTTAAAATAATAATCATCCTTATTTAATATAACAACCGCTCCACCTTTATCTGCCTGTTTTATTATATTATCATTGTTCTGTAAATTTATTAATGCTTGTTTTTGTGTATTTGTTAAATTAAAATATTTCTGATTTTTACCTTCTTCCAAATATTTATATAAATCAGCTTCACATACTTTAAGAAACATTTGCATGGTAGAATTGAAGCAAACATATAGAAGCAAATAATGACCATCAGTTTATATTTAGAGCTATTGCAAATGTATTTCCTAGTATAAGAAAGGGTAGCTTAGTAGATGCCACTGAGAGAGAAGAAGCAAAGTGGATAATTGAGCTTTTATAGCCCATAGGACACCAGGACTAAATTAATTGTTCCTATGAAACCCGCCCTCAAAGATAGGAGGGTGCAGTATACATTTTGATTGGTTGGAAACTGTTTTGAATTAGGTATTTAAATGTGACTAAGATTGTTTTTATTTTATCTGAAGAAGGGCAGAGCCTGAAAGCGCTTATCTGTGTTAAAAACTGCTTCTTGAATTTTGCCTTGTCATATTAAATTAGTGTTTTATCGAAGGATTGTGGTGGTCTACATTGGTTTGTTCGCTAAAGATTTTTTTGTACTCTGTGGACCTTCAGTCAGTTTTCTCAATTTGTTTTCTTTGCTGCTGCTTTTGTATTTGGGGAACTGACACACAATGGAACATTCAGAAACTGCTATAAGGGAAGATTCTGGTGCTTCACCTGCTATTTCCATGGGAATGAGAACCTTTTCTATAAAGAGAGACCTAACTAATCAAGGAAATCCGTTGCTGAATTTAGAACTACATGTAGCACCTGAGAGATGTACATTGCATCAAGTGAGTACAAGTAATGATTTAAAATTTGAAGAAATCATAAGAGACTTTACATTTAAAGTTAATAAGTTAAAAAAGTTACAATGGCAGAGAAATTTCGAAGCCTGTTTAAAATTTGGCATAGTACCAAGAGGAATGAGGGTGTTTTGTATGCCCTCACAAGGTGAACACTATCCAGAGTTACTAGCCAAATGGCAGCGTATCAACATAAATACATGCTTTTCATATATGAAATTACTCCTGGAATTTTTTGCACCAGAGGAAGAGAAACTCACAGCAGAAGTGGGTGTTTTACAAATGCAATTAGAGACTGAATTTAAAGGAGAAAGATTCACTAAAAAACTAGACGAGCTATACCGTGCTTTTTCAATGACTGACCAGAGGTTATAACAAACAAAAGTAAAAAAGCTACAGCGCCACTATAAAGATTTCACGACCGGTAACATCTTCATATGGCCGAGAGAGGAAAGAGGAGAAATCTGTTCCAATGTCTCTAACTGAGACCAACACGTCATATGCGGAAGTGATGCGAGGTAGAACCACGCTGAATAGCGCTCGAAGAGTGCAAGAGACTTTTCGTTTGAACAACAGTAATGAACAATTAGTTAGGTCTAAACAAAGTAACTCAGTGGAAATAGTGAGTTCAAATTTAACTACGGAACCTCTGGGAGAGAGGATTATACAACGTTCTGAATTAGAAGAAACAAAGAACGTTTCTTTAGTAACTGCTGTTCCAAATGCAGTAGTTACCCAATCTAAGGACTTGGGTGAAGGCCCAAGACAAATGTAGCAGTGCAGCAGGGTGAGCATTTTTTAGCCCAACTGCCAGCTCCAATGAAGAAAAAAGGAGAATGGAAGAGAGCCAGCAGCGAAGGCAGAGGGGTAAAAAAGAGAAGGACATCAAATTGACTGGTGATAATATTGTTTATAATTTATCTAACTATGTTCTTAATGATGATGAATTATTTGTTTTAAACAAAGGTATGTCTTTTGTACCAAGTAGAGAAGGCTGTTTTAATGAAATAGTCATGGATATAATGTTTTATGGTAGAAAAGTAATGTTGCAAAGTTTATTTAACCAACAAAATAGACAGCATATGTTGAGACAACCTAGTACATTCATGCCACCACTCAATTCTACCATGCAAATGTTTCTTAAAGTATGTGAAGCTGATTTATATAAATATTTGGAAGAAGGTAAAAATCAGAAATGTTTTAATTTAACAAATACACAAAAACAAGCATTAATAAATTTACAGAACAATGATAATATAATAAAACAGGCAGATAAAGGTGGAGCGGTTGTTATATTAAATAAGGATGATTATTATTTTAAATTAAATAATTTATTAATAGAAGGTAATACCTACTTGAAAATTAGTCCATTAGAACTCAACAACATCATAATAGGAGTTCATAACAGTATTAAATGTATGTTGGATAACAATACTATAGACCAAGATCTTAGTGAATTTCTATTAATAGAATATCCGGTAATAAGAAGTTATGTACCTACCATAACGTTCCATGTTAGTTGTCTTCTCTCGCCTTCTTTCTTGCTGGATGGGTTCGGAGCCAATCCTCGGCTCAGACTCGGCACTTACTAAGCTCGAGAGCTAATTTTACCAGCTCAAGGCAACCCTATATCCCATGATGCAAGGCGGAGACTACCCAGACCTCGTTTGTTAGCCAAGGAAATTATGGAATATATTCTTCCAACTGTAGAGGAGGAAGAAAAAGTAACAATACTAAAAATGACAATCATAATCATCATAATCCTCTGAAAGGGATCAACCTAATCTAGTGACACTAGAAGCTGATTAGCTAGAAAAAGGATAAAACCTCTTAAGAGAAGAGGCATAATCTTCTCGGTCTGACCAGGCTAGGGGGATGGAGGGCGGGACGCAAGAAAGAAGGTGAGAGAAGACAACTAACATGGAACATTATGGTAGGTACATAACTTCTTAATGTTAAGTTGTCAATCTCGCCTTCATTCTTGCTGGATGGGACCGCGTCCCTAGCACCTCTATCATGGGTGGCTCAATGGAACAGATTCTTGAGAACGGTGGAACCAAAATTCGCTCTGTCTCTGGAGGCCAAGTCTAATTTGTAATGTGAAACAAAGGTATGAGGAGAGGTCCATGTGGCTGCTGCACAAATAGTGTCTATTGGAAGTCTAGCCTGAAAAGCTGTAGATGTAGCTAGAGCTCTGGTAGAATGGGCTTTTGGCCTAGAAATCAACTCTTTGCCTCTGAGCTGATAAATGTAAGTAATCACAGAAGACAACCATCTAGATAAAGTCACCTTGGAAACTGGAAGGCCTTTCCTGTTCTCTGCATAGGATAGAAACAGTTGATCAGATTTCCTAAAATGTTTAGTTTTGTCTAGATAATATCTGAGTTGGCGGTGAACATCAAGACAATGTAATTTTTGTTCCACTCTATCAGAATAATTTGGGAAAAAAAATGGAAGATCAATGGATTGATTTAAGTTAGTCTGCGATGCCACTTTGGGTAAGAAAGACGGATTAGTCCTTAGAGATACCCTGTCTTTGTGGAAGATTAAGTAGGGAGGACGAATGCAGAGAGCATGAAGCTCAGACACTCTCCTGGCAGAAGTAATGGCGACTAGAAAGAGTGTCTTCCAAGAAAGAAATTTCAATGAACAGGCAGCCGCAGGTTCGAAAGGGGCAAGAATCAAGGATGTTAAAATTAAATTTAGATCCCACTGTGGTGGGGGGTCTCTAATCAGAGGTTTAAGTAAAAAGATACCTCTAAGGAATGCCTTGCAAAGTTTATGTGACATAATGTTGTGGTCCAAAAAGCCTATATGAAAATTCGAAATGGCTGCCAGCTGAACTTTTACTGTGGAGGAAGAGGATCCTGAAAGAAAAATCTCAGCTAGGAAGTCCAAGACCGAATGAATCGGAGCAGTATAGGGGTCTATATTCCTAGCTTTTGCCCAGAAGGAGAAACGTTGCCATTTACTAGTGTAAATCCTTCTGGTGGAAGATTTAAGGGAAGCTACTATGATATCCCAGACGGGATTAGAAATCATAGGAAGCCCGGCTAAGGATGGAAGTGGAGCAACCAAGCAGTGAGGTTGAGAGAAGGTATGGATTGGTGCAGCTGCCCCGACTGGTGGGTCAGAAGATCTGGAACCGGGTCCAGATGCCATGGCTGTACCAAGAGATAACGATGTAGGAACGGAAACCATATCTGTCGAGGCCAATAAGGGGCAATGAGAATCAACTTGGCTCTCAAGGTGATTGCTTTTTGAATTACTTGAGGTATCAGAGGAAAAGGCGGAAAGGCATAAAGAAGTCCCCGGGGCCAATCTTGGGTTAGAGCATCTCTGGGGGGATGGCCTGGAAGGGGGAATAGAGAGAAGAAGTCTGGGCATTTGCTGTTTTGAGGTGTAGCAAAAAGTTCGCAGCAAAGAAGGCCCCACTCCTGAAAAATCTCTTCCGTCACTGATTGTTTGAGAGCCCACTCGTGAGGCATGAGAATAGCTCTGCTCAACCTGTCCGCTATGATGTTGGATTTCCCGGGGATATGCGTTGCCATCAGAAACTGCCACTGCCAAAGTCTGAGAGCCTCTCGACACAGTGGATAGGACTTGGTTCCGCCCTGTTTGTTGAAATACCACACTACGGACATATTGTCTGTTTGGACTGCAATAGTTCCCAGGGGAAGAGAGTCGTGGAGGGCTTGCAACGTTAAAAGCACTGCTCTCATCTCTAGGACATTTATGTGCAGGTGGTATTCGAAAGGTTGCCAAGTGCCCTGATAATGCCCCCCCCCCCCACACCCGATCAGGGAGGCATCCGATGTAACCGTGGCGACCGGGGCAGGAGGAACAAAGGGTCTGCCCTGATGGACTTGAGGGGACGATATCCACCAGGTCAGATGCCTTTTGCAAGTTGGAGTTATTGTGATCCTGTGACGCATGGGAAGTTGTTGAAAGGACCATTGGGCGAATAGCATCCATTGTAGAAGACGCATGTAAAAGCGGGCAAAGGGAAGAAGTGTTATGGCGGCCGCCATAAGACCCAATACTTTCAGAGCAAATCTGGCTTGAATTTTGTTCACACAATGCCAGACATACTAGTCATTGGTGACTCCATAGTCAGACACACTGATGTCCCGCTCACCAGACTGAGTAAGGAGAAGGTCACAGTAAGCTGCCTGTCGGGCGCTAGAATCCGCCACATAACGCAAGCACTCAGGTCTCTCAACAGCAGGTACAAATATGACTCAGTCATTGTCCACGCTGGTGTAAATGACCTGAGACGTACCTCCTTGGACTACATGAAAAGAGACATTGAGGAGCTCTCTGATTATGTAGCCCAGGCAGGTATGACCCTGACCTTGAGCAGTATCCTACCTTCACCAAGAATGATGCCACAATACAGAGATAAGATGATCAGCTTTAACAATTGGCTTAAACACTGGTGTCATTCAAAGGGGATCCAGTATCTGTCTGCCTGGGATGACATGCTGGACAAGCCACGCTGCTTCCAAGGGACGGCTTGCACCTGTCACCCTGGGATTCGGATATTGGCAAAGGCTCTTGCCACCCCATAGTGCCTTTTTAGGCAAGGCTCAAATTCTAAACCTACCACCCTAGAACACAAAAAGGAAAAACTAAGGGTAATGCTGCTCAATGCCAGAAGTCTAAATCTCAAAATGCGCACTCGAGGCCCTTCTCAGTATGGAGAACATCGATGTCTGTGCTGTGACAGAAACCTGGTTCAAGGCTCCTGAGAGCACCCCAGCGCTATCAGGTTTTACCTCATATCATGCCCGCCCCAAAATCTGGACAATACCAAGAAAGGAGGGGGTATCCATATTCATCAAGGACACCCACACCTCAAGACTGGTGGCAACGCCACGATGCATCGGAGACCATCCAGGTGCAATTAACCATAGGCAAGACTGCTCTGCAAATTGTAGCATGTTACAGGCCACCCTCACAAACTCAGGAAACTCACATGGCCTTCCTGAAAACACTAGAGGGGATAAATGTATCACCAAACACCATCATACTAGGTGACTTCAATTACCCTAATATAGACTGGGAACACTACTCAAGCCCAAACACCCTAGCCCAAAAGTTCCTGGAATTCATAAACTCAAATGCCATGGAACAACTAGTCACCATCCCCACAAGAGGAGATAACATACTTGATCTCATCATCACGAACATGGGAGCACAATGTTCAACACCGAAGTATACCCCTCACTGGTGAGATCAGATCACAAACTAATCTCGCTGGAGGTCCTCATCCCACCCCACCTGAAATAAAAAGACCACAGTAAAGAACTTCTCAAAAGCCGACTTCACACTTCTAAAGACTAGTGTGGTCTCCTTTCAGGCCCCGAGCCATGGAAAACAATACTCAAGCCGCTGAATCACTTACAAACGCCTTCTACCAGCACCTGCAGGACTGCATGGATAAGGCAATCCCAAGCAAAACAAAGACTCTTTGTACCAAAGGCAAGCGTCCAGTCTGGTGGACCCCAGCCATAAACAAACTCTACAACAAAAGGAGGAAGCTACTACAAGATAGAGCAAAATCCTTAAAAGGTAAGACACCCTTGATCACTATAAAAACTAAGAGCTCTCATAAAATCATCCAAAGCAAATTTCGAGAGAAAAATAGCTAAAGACTCAAAAGACAATCATAAGGCCTTCTTTAGCTATGTTAGAAACCTAGGAGGAAACTCCCAGATATGCTCAGAACTAGTTCAAAATGATGTGAAGATTACTGATCCTACAGACATTGCCAACATACTGGCTGACAGGTTCAGTGCAAACTTCTTCCCTCCCCAAAGGAGAGATCACTATACCAAATGACTGCAGCCCCCTAAACATCACCAGCACCCAAGTGAGAACTGCTCTCTCCAAAGCAAAAAACACAGCATCCATGGGACCCGATGGTGTCCCCGGCTGTGTGCTCCACGAACACAATGAGGAATTAAACCCACAGCTAGGACAGCTGTTTAATCAAAGTCTTACCTCTGGATACGCACTCCAGGAGTGGTGCACTGCAACTGTGGTCCCACTTCACAAAGGCGGTGCCTCCACAGACCATGGAAATTACCGGCCCATTAGCTTGACAAGCCTTATCTGCAAAGCCATGGAGAGGATCATAATGGACCTCATAAATAAAGACATAGGAATTTGCAGACTTTGGATCCAACCCAGTTTGGCTTTGTCAAAGGCAGATCATGCCTTTTAAACTTGGTTGACTTTTTCAAACAGTCACCAAAGCCATTGATGAGGGAAAGGCAGTCCATACAGCCTACCTCGATCTGGCTAAGGCCTTCGATACAATACCCCACTCGGGTATCATTGAAAAACTCATCAGCTTAAATGTTAACCCATACATCACAAGATGGGCTGCAAACTGGCTGAGTGACAGAACCCACAGGGTCAGAGTTGCTGGCGCCATGTCAGACTCAAAGCCTGTCACAAGTGGTGTCCCACAGGGCTCAGTCCTGGGCCGCTCTTGTTTGGCATCTACTTTTCCAAGTACAAGCAAACACAGGAGGGTTATGGCTGACAAAGTTTGCAGATGACTGCAAACTGGGCCATAGTAGAAAACACATCTGACACAGATATCCTTCAGAAGGGTCTCACAGAAACGGATAACTGGTGCCAGAGCCACGCCTAAAGTTAAATGCCAAAAATGCATAGTCATACCCTTCGGGAAAAACAAGGTTACCCCTAGCTACCAAATAGGTGGCAATCCACTGAGCACAGAAGAAGTTATCAGGGACCTGGGGACCCAGGTTGATAGTAGTCTGTCATTCGACACCCATGTAGCTAAAGTAGTTAGGAAGTCTTTCTACATTGCCCACCTTATCATGAAGGGATTCTCATCTAGATCAAGGGAGGTCATAGTCTCCCTTTACTCATCACTCATCAGACCAATGATTGAGTACAATGCCCCATTCAGAATGTATCTGACCAGACACTTGCAGCAGCTGGAGAGGCCACAAAAGTTCCTCACCAAAAGGATAAAGGGTCTCAAAAATCTGTCCTATGCTGCCCGACTGAAAGAACTCCAGCTCTATTCAGTCGCCACGCTTGCTCAGAGGTGACCTTTGCCTAACATACAAGGCCATGTCAAACCCAGATTTGATGAATATGCTTCACCTCAAAAATCTAGATCCATCAGAGCCACAAGGGCGGGAGACTTAAACCTCGACACGGCTATTAATAGGACGTGCTGGAGAGATAGATTCATCACCCAAAGACTCCCTATGCTGTGGAACAAAATCCCGGTACATGTGAGGCAGAGCACCTCGCTGGCCTTGTTCAAGAGAAATCTTGACCAATGGATGGGAGATCGCAGATATACCCCAGGAATTACCTCAGTGTCACTGCTCGACAGAGGCACAGCAAAATAATGGGTATAGTTCCCCATACTAAAGGGGTGGCGTAAGCCACAAAACAATGGGCTAGGCTTATAAATGCCCTCGGGCAGATAGCCTAGTATGAACCTATGAACCTATGAGAAGAATCACCTGGACGTGACTTTGAATGTCCAACATCCTTTGGTCTGTTAACTTTGCTGAAAGTTGTACGGTGTCCAATTTTGCGCCTATAAAAGTAATAGATTGACAAAGTGACAAGGCAGATTTTTCGAAATTTATAGAAATCCCTAGCCCTCTGCAAATGTGAATGGTGTAATCTCTGGCTTGGAGAAGTTGATGCCTGATGGTGGCAGTGAGGAGCCAGTCGTCTAGATATGGAAACACCTGGAATCCTTGACATCTCAGGTGAGCCGTAACCGCTGCCATACATTTGGTGAACACTCTGGGGGCTGTAGTGAGTCCAAAGGGCAGGGCCCTGAATTGGAAGTGACTGGTCCCCAGCCGAAAGCGGAGAAATCTTCTGGAGCGCCTGTGAATTTTTATGTGATAGTACACATCCTGAAGATCTACCGAGCACATCCAATTGTCCTTGCCCAGAAAGGGTAGAATGGACTGAAGCGTGACCATCCGGAATCTTGTTTTCTTTACAAACTTGTTTACTCTTACTTTGCATCTCACCTTCCATATTTCTTCTCTAAACAGCTCTCTCACTCACTTTCCTACATTTACTAGATCTGCCCACTAGGTGGCACCCTTATACTATTCCTTCACTACCCCTCTACTCTGTCCTACCTCTGTATATGTAATATATTTCTTCCTATTTTCTATCTTCATCCTCATTCCATCCTCTTATACTGCCTCTCTCTGCCTTCCTACCCCTGCAATCTGTTCTATACTGTACTGTTCTTGACCTGCTCATCTTCCTACTTCTCCTTTGTGCTTAAACACTATTTTTCCCTACTCTCCTGTTCATTCCTTTGGCTTCTGTACCATACTAAACTTCTCATACTCACGCCTTACCTCACTTACCTACAGTTACCTGTATTTCTGATTGTTTCTCCTCCTGTTTCTCCTCCAGTTGTTTCTACCCGCTCCGTTCGCCCTGCGGGCTCACTCCGCTCCCCTCCCTACCCCCAATTCCCACCCATCCCCAGGGGTCCTACACTTACACCTCTCTAGACACTCCCCCTAACTCTACCATCCTATCAGCTTTAATCTTTTTTCCCTCTCTTTTTCTACACCCCACCCCTCACCTCTCCCCCCTTTTATCCCAATATCTCTCCCTGACCTTTTACCCTCCCTTATTATTTCAACCTGTTATTTCTCTCTACATCTTGCCCTCAGGATTCCATAATCCTATCTTACACACTCCCTACTCTACTTCCTTCGTATTTTAATTCCTGAAACTTGCTACTTACCTGTTTACCGTTGTTTGCCTCTACCTTACCTTACCTCTATAATGCCTACCACCCATTTTACTATACCTATACTCTCACTCTTACTCTTAACTATCCTGCTCTCAGCCTACCTTCTTACCTTCTTTGAAAATCAACTTTTTATCCATCCTACCTACATACAAAAACAAACCTTAACTTACCCTTCTACTACTCTCAACTCATACCCCATCATTTCCTACACCCCCAGGTACCTTCTATCCAAATACCATAGACTCTCCCATATTAATTATGTCCTAACTACTGACAAAAAATTGAAGCTCCAAATCCACGTAATAAACAACTCATTAACTAAACTTATTTATCTCACCTTACAAGATGGAGACATCCATCCTAACCCAGGACCAAGAAACCCCTCATCCCAAACTTCTAGATCAAAAACTAATAATACTCTCCTAATAGGTAATCTCAACATTCAAAGTTTAAATAACAAAGTATCACACCTCCATGCACTCCTAGACACCCACTCTTTCGATATCCTCTGCCTCTTTGAGACCTGGCTAAAACCTGATACCAAAGATACTGCCATTTTACCACACGGCTATAATATAGCTAGACTTGACCGTTTAAAACGTAAAGGTGGTGGAGTTGCAATCCTCTATAAGAATCATTTAAATATCGCCACCCTGCCTGTAGACTCAACTCAGGATAGCAAAGCAGAAATCATTATTACAAAACTTCAACTGAACTCTAAGAAAGCGCTTTACATAATTTGTATGTACATACCTCCTGGTAACAATATACCCACTTTAGAAGCCTTTCTCAACTGGGTATCCACTACTTACCCCCAAGAAACTGTAATTCTTGGTGACTTTAACATAGACTGGAAAAGTATTAATGCTGAAAATCCTACTTCTCACATTAACCTCTATGGTTTCTCCCAAACCATGACCTCAACCACAAGAATCAATAAACCTAATAATAAAGACAGCATTCTTGACTGGATACTTATAAACAAAGACAAACAATTTTACGATGTAGGAACCCTGCCAGATGATATCAGTGACCACTGTCTGACTTATATTACAAGAGACAAAACTGAATTTTCAAACCTCCCAAACATTAGAAAAGTTCGCTCAACCAAACATTTTAACATAGATTTATTTCAAGCTGAACTAAATTCATGTAACTGGAACCCCTTAAAAACACTTCCTCTGGAAAATGCAGTATTATACTTTAATACTACCTTCCTATCCATTCTTGATAAACATGCCCCTGAACGTACTGTCAGAATGAAACCAAACATTGCACCCTGGCTCTCTAAAGAAACCAAAAACTTAATTCTTTCCAGAAACAAAGTATGGGCTTTATGGAGACACCATAGAAATAACCCTGATCTTATCCACTTCCGTCAGCTTAGAAATCTGACAAAAAAAGCAATTATTACTGACAAAAAAAACTTTTACTGTAGACTCCAACAAACAAACCATAACAACCCCAAACAGTTCTGGTCTTCAATTAATAAACTCCTTTCCCCAGGGACCACCAAAACTCCCACCCCTCTTAATGCTGACCCAGACAACCCCCACCAAACTGCTAATACTTTTAACTCTTTCTTTATTGACTCTATCCAAACCCTAGCCAGACAAATGAACATCAACTATGTCTCCCCTCCTAGTAACCCTAAGGACCCATCCTATAACTTTAAACTACAACCTATCCCCACATAATTTATCCACAGACTTATTAACAGACTTAAACCTGGTACTCCTTCAGCTGACAAGCTCCCATCTCTCTACCTCCAAAGGGCTGCCAAAGTGATTGCATACCCTATATCCATACTCATAAATAGAACAATCCAAGAAGGAACCATCCCTGAGATCTGGAAAGTTTCCCATATTATTCCATTACATAAAGGGGGTAACTCTATCGATTACTCCAACTACAGACCAATTGCTCTCCTTTCCCCAATAGCAAAAATTATGGAAAAATGTATTCACCGGCAACTCCTACAACATCTCACCCTGCACAACATAATAGCAAACTGTCAACATGGTTTTAGACCTCATCACAGTACTACCACTGCTCTCTTATCTTTTGTAGAAACCATCAATAAGAATCGTAATAACAACCTTCTCTCTTCTGCTCTCTTTATTGACCTCTCCAAAGCATTCGATATGGTCAACCATTCCACCTTAATTAACATACTTGAATCCCTCTCCTTTGACAACCTTGCCACTAAATGGTTTAAATCTTACCTAAGCAACAGGCAACAAGCAGTTCTATGGGGAAATCAACTCTCTTCTCTCCTACCCATAAACATTGGTGTCCCTCAAGGCTCCATTCTTGGGCCACTTCTATTCTCCCTTTTCATTAATGATCTCCACTCTGCTATCCCTCAAGCTACCTGCATCCAATATGCAGACGACTCTACCCTTATCTGCTCTGCTTCTTCTCCTTCTGAACTCTGCTCACGTACTCATAAGATCTTCAACTCAGTTGAAACATGGTTCTATAAACGTTCCCTCTTACTAAATGCCAAAAAAACTAAACTTCTTCTCTTTACTCCCACCACCCGATCCCCTTCCTTACACTTCACCATTTCCTCTAATAATACCACAGTTATCACACCCGATCCTACAACAAAACTGTTAGGAATAACCATTGACAATAATCTCTTTTGATCAACACATTAATAACACCATTAAATCTGTCAACAGAAAAATAGGATCCTTATACCGAATTAAACCCTTCCTAACTGAATCTGCTAGAGCCAAGATTGCCCACTCCCATCTATTGTCAACACTTCTCTACGCTTCACCTATATTTACCAACCTTAAGAAAGCCAACCTTAATAAACTGGCTACATGCTACAATAACATCGCCAGCCACTAGCAACCCCTTCAGAACCCACCACTGTATTAACCTGAAACAACTAGGCTGGCTGGAATTCCAAAACCTTCTGCTCATCGCCCAACTGAACATTGCCCACAAAATTCTGCACCAGCCTTCAAACACCCCTATACTCTCAGAACTTTTAATACCATACAATAATCTTAACTCCCTTCGTTCTTCTAGAAAACTTATGGCTAAATTAACAAAGTCCAATAACTCAGCTGGTGACTCTCTTTTTTCTAGTACAGTAGGAAGGAACTGGAATCTACTACCCAGTGACATAACACTAATCTCATCACTGCCCCTCTTCAAACAAAGAATAAAAGAACACTTGAAAAGTCACTGGCTCTGTTCCTGCACTAAACCTGACTAAATTTCTACCCCACTCTATCTCGTTACTCCCCCACATCTCTCTCCCTCTTCCCTGAACAACTATCCTTTTTTTTCCACTTACTTCTTTTCCCCTTCACTGAAAGTTTGCTTAATCCATTCTTATCCTTTCTTTTTTACTTTACTCTTACTTTCCTCCCACTTCCTCTCCCTACTCACCTTTCCCTGATTTTTGCTTCTCAGTAGTTTAGTTTGTTTATAGGAAATATCAGTTCCTATTTGTAAATTGTTTTTGCATACTAACTTTTCTTTATTGTCTTTACATTTATCCTGGTGTTTTTTTGTATTTGACTTCAAATGTATGTTTTTTTGTATATACTGTGGAGCTTTTCCCCCTGGGCCTCTACTGAAAATGGAAATAAATCCAGCTAGACTAGCCCGGTCAACAAATGTAAAATAAATAAAAATAAATTGTTTAGTTTGCTCAGATCTAATATTGGTCTCCAGTCCCCTGTCTTTTTTGGTACTAAAAAGAACCTCGAGTAGATTCCGGATCCTATTTGGTCTGCTGGGACTGGCTGGATGGCTCTTTTTGCTAGCAGTTTTGATATCTCTGGTACTGCTAGTTCCCTTAGACCAGGTGGAACATCTGGAAGGGTTCCCTTTTGCTGAATTGGAGTTTATTGGAATTTTGTAACCCTCGGATATAATCGACTGTACCCATTTGTCTTGAGAAAGGGAAAGCCAGGCTATTGGGTACAGCGAGAATCTTCCCCCGACTGCCTCCGAAGGTGGACAATCGGGCAACATCTCAGGGATGTTGAAAGGGTTTGTCAGAAGGAGGCTCTCTGCTACCCTGATTCTGTTGTTGTTACCCCCTCTGCCTCTGGGGGTAAACTGACCTCGTGCGTCAGGCGTGACTCCTTGAGATTTGGGGAACCACATTTTCCCTCCCTTCTGACCTTTTGGGTAAGGTCTTGAAGGGGTGGAGAAACGTACTCCTACGGCAGAAAGAGGCTTGCCATCTTGTTCGCATCTAGTCAAAGTGTCTTTCACTTGAGGTCCGAACAAAGTCGAACCATCAAAAGGGGAGTTTGTGAAGGACGCCTTGAAGGGGTCTGCAAAATTACAAAGCCGCATCCAGGACTGACACCTTAAAGCCACTCCTGTGCCTGCGTTCTACTCGCTCCATCGGCTGCATAAGAAATGAGCCGCATGGAGGAGTTAACAATGGAGTTTAGGATTCCTAGCTGTGAGCTAATCTTATCCTGAGACCCAGCAGCTGACGGATCCTGTAAAACTTCTCCCAACTCTTTAAGAACATATCTTTGAAGGCAGGTGAAGTGACACAAGTAGTTCAGCGATCGCATGGCAAAGGTCGCTGAAGAAAAAATCCGCTTGCCGTACCTGTCCATAGTCCTAGAATCCTTGTTAGGAGGATGGACAGGTACTGAAGGATCAGCTAGTTCCTTCTTGGTGGTTGCAGCTACCACCATGGCATCAACCGGGACACCTTTTGTCAAATATTGCCTATCAGGTGGGGCCGTAATGAATTTAGAAGGCCTCCTAGGAATAGGTTCCACTGAATCCGGGGCCATCCACGCCTTCCGAGCCACCACGTCCATAAGAGGGTCGAAAGGCGGAGACATCCAGGAGGTGGAGGGTCGAGATCCGAAAGCCTCCAGGTATACTGACTCATCCTCGGAAGGATTAAGGGAGGGCCAGTTCCCTCTCTGCTTAGGGAGTTCAAGGATGTCTGAGAAAGAGACATCCTCAGAGGAGGACCTTGGGGATCCCTCCGACTCATCCAAGTCAGTATCAGATGTAATAGACTCGGGGGAGTCTAGATGTTTCCTCTTACATGTCCTCTTACGCGGAGGTTCACCTGACGGATCAGGAGCAGCCTCGGAAGAGGAAGATATTCCCAATGGGGAAACCTGAGGCGTTGGATCTCTGGGTCCGGGAGCAAGAGAGTGGGAAGAGATGTCAGCAGGCACTGTAGTGGGAGGAGCTGATGGAACTGACCGTTGACTACGCCCAGGGGCTAGTACACTCCTCATCACCTCGAAGGCTCCCCCATCAGAGAGACCAGAAGGTTTCCGCTCCGAAGAGATAGGAACTCCAGGCCTCACCGAGAGGGAAGGCTCCGAGGCAGATGTCGGGGCTGAGCTCTCCAACGCCGAAGCCCTGAGAAGGAGAACGGGGTCGGACAAGGGTCCAATGCCACTCGCCCCCTCGGAGCCGATGAGAGAGACCAGACCTCCCAGATCCCTCCAATGAAGGCCTCAAGGAGGAAATCGGAGCGGAGGACGACGGAGCCGAAAGGGGTGGTATCGGCTCCGAAGCTACAACAGTCACGGCTCCGAGGAGCTCTGGCTCCGAGCTCTGTAAGAGAGTCGAAGGAGGAATGTTAGGTGGATGTGAGATGGCTACCGTCTGTTGAGACGGGCTATGGAGCATTTGGGCCAATGCCTGAGATTTTAATAGTCTACTCACCACTCTCTCGAGGTCGTGATCAGACAGCCTGGACGACCGAGAAGAATGGCTCCGATGGCTCCGCTCCGAGAGCAGGGGTGATCTTGGAGCTGAACGTATCGATTCCAATGAGGGGGATTGTGATCTCATTTTAGAGATAGGTGGAGCCAAAGGAGCCGAGGATACGTCGGCTCCAGCCGGAGCCGACACTGAGTGTCCAGATCTGGTAGTATCGGCGCCGGATGGAGCCGATACTGTGACTTCTAAAATGGAAGGATTGGCTCCAGCCGGAGCCGATCTCGACACTGAAGAAGCAGAACCAGTAGCCGACGGCTTGGGACTTGCAGCCGAAGGCTTGACAGGTTTCGATGGCTTCCCCAGAGCCGACTTAGTCGGGGAGCTCTCAGGCTTTAATAAGCCCCTTGATATTAATTTATTTCTGCGCTCCTGCAGGTCTCTTGGGCTGAAGGCATGACAGATAGCACAAGAGTCCTGCAGGTGCAGAGGTCCCAGGCAGTAAACACAAGAAGTGTGACCGTCTGTCAGAGACATTTTCTGACAGCACGAGTCACACTTCTTGAAGCCTGAGACCTTTGTGTCCTTCGACATAGTCTGTGTCGAGGAAACACAAGTGACAAAGAAAACACAGACACACACACACAAAAAACACCCAATCCAATAATCTAAACTAAAGAGGGATACACACACTCAAACACACACACAATCCCTGACAGGAAAAATTAGGAAAGGGGAAGGCCTAAGGCCTAACCTAGGGAAGGGGATAAATAACCCAAAAAAAAAGGGAACACTAATGGGAATAGGGTTAAAATAAACGTTAAGGTTCACAAAACAACTAAGGTTATTAAATTTAAAAGGGATGAGACTAAAAGTCGTAATATGAAGAAAACGTACCTAGAGCTGGTAAAAGAGGCACCTCGTAAGCGAAGCGGCAAATGAGATCTGGGTAGTCTCCGCCTTGCATCATGGGATATAGGGTTGCCTCGAGCTGGTAAAATTAGCTCTCGAGCTTAGTAAGTGCCGAGTCCGAACCCATCCAGCAAGAATGAAGGTGAGATTGACAACTTAACATCACTTATTTTCAAAGCACTACCCAAGTTACATAAAAATTATAAAGATCCCCCACTGAGACCGATAGTTTCGGATAGAAAATGTGTAACTGAAAATTTATCTATTTGGTTAGAATATACTTTAAAACCATATATAACAAGAATAATAGAAATTTTGAAAGATACACAACAATTTTTGGAAGCCATAAAAAAAGTTGATATATGTGGAAAAGAAGTATTAATGGTCACCTTAGACGTTGTAAATTTGTTTACAGTGATAGAAAATTAATATGGCATGAATGCTGTTTGTGAACTATGCAAAGAAATGGATGAATCAGATGATAGGAAATTATTTACAATAAGAAAATGCTTGAATTTGGTTTTATCTAACAATGTATTCATATGCAATGACAATGTATATAGACAAACACAGGGGGTAGCCATGGGTACCCCCTGTGCTAATACATATGCAAATTTGGTTTTGTCATTTTTGGAGAAATGTTTTGTGCTAGGGGGCCAAAACAGATGGAAAAAGCATCTATTTCTTTATAGACGTTTTGTGGACGATGTTTTTATTTTATGGGAAGGGGAAAAGAGAGAACTAGTACTTTTCATAGAATATTTGAAACATACCACAACTTTTTTTCAAATTTTCTCTCACACGCTCAGATGAAGCTATAGATTTTCTGGATGTCAGAATTAAAAAAGAAAGGTTTGGCTTTGTTACTTCCTTGTTTCAAAAAGAATGCTGGAAAAATAGTTTACTTACTTATGATAGTATGCACCCCAGACATACATATAAGAATATAAGGAGTCAGGTAAGTAGAGCCTCAAGGCTTTGTACTAAAGATAGTGATTTTGAGGAAGAATTGATGAGTATGGAACATATTTTTAAAAATAGAGGTTACAATGAGAGGTTAAGGTTAATAGTAAGTTAATTAAGTCAGGGTAATATACATAGAAAATCTGTATCTTCATTTAAGACAATTTCATCAGAAGAGCAACATGGCCATAAATTTGCATTTAATAGACTGACATTCACGTATAGTAGTAATATACATGGTGTATGTGACATTATCAAGAAAAATTGGCATATACTTTTATCTGATGATAAAATAAAAGAAATAGTAGGGATAGAACCCAAATTTGGATTTAGAAGAAATAAAAATCTGAAAGACATTTTAACACAAGAAAAGAGTAACCACAAGAAAAGTTCCATTTGTCAAGTAGGTACAAAACCATGTGGGCTATGCAACGCATGTCACTGTATTAATAAAGAGATTGTTTTTAAGCATCCAGTAACAGGGAAATTATTTTATTTTAAAGCAAAAGCCAATTGTAGAACAAAGAATATAATTTATTTAGCTGAGTGTCAGCAATGCAAAGCATTTTATGTGGGAAAAACAAATAATATGTTTAAAGTTAGAATTTTGCAACATCTTTCATGCATAAGAACCAGAAATATGCACAATGCACTTTATAAACGTATAGAAGCAAATAATGACCATCAGTTTATATTTAGAGCTATTGCAAATGTATTTCTTAGTATAAGAACGGGTAGCTTAGTAGATGCCACTGAGAGAGAAGAAGCAAAGTGGATAATTGAGCTTTTAGCCCATAGGACACCAGGACTAAATGAATTTGTTCCTATGAAACCCACCCTCAAAGATAGGAGGGTGCAGTATAAATTTTGATTGGTTGGAAACTGTTTTGAATTAGGTATTTAAATGTGACTAAGATTGTTTTTAGTTCATCTGAAGAAGGGCAGAGCCTGAAAGCGCTTATCTGTGTTAAAAACTGCTTGTTGAATTTTGCCTTGTCATATTAAATTAGTGTTTTATCGAAGGATTGTGGTGAACTACATTGGTTTGTTCGCTAAAGATTTTTTTGTACTCTGTGGACCTTCAGTCAGTTCTCAATTTGTTTTCTTTGCAAGTATGTTAATGTGTGTGCATCCCTGTGTGAGTGTGCCTGTGCGGACGCTGGCACCTGTTAATGCAGACAGGCACGTGTATGTCACCTACTGCATATCTATTGTATCCCTGTAGCAGATGTCACTCACCATCACATATATGTTCTAAGTGCTCCCCACCAGATAACCCATGTGGTGCATCCAATAACAGCATCGGACTGTGATAGCACTACATAGCTGTCAGGTGTTTGATACCCTGTGCTGGTAGGTGTGTGACACAAACATGTCTGTTTTACCCTCCAACCACTCCCTGACATGTATTCACCTCTGTCTGCCTCCCCCACACCCTCTCTGGCAGATGTGGAGGCCCACACCTGCATTGCTTGGGCAGCAGCATATGTATTTAACGTGATGCTCATGATCAGCTGATGGCCTCTGCACATACTGCAGGCCTTCCCTAGCCAACTGCATGTGGAACAGGTGTGGTAACATTCCCATAGCTAGATGCATGGAATCACACTCCACTACCTGGGAACATCTTGGTGATGTTGGCCCTTGTCTGTCACTGTGAGCAGGACCTAGAACTGTCATTTGGCAAACGGCATTTTAGATGGGTTGGGAATTTACCTCTAACAACATACACTGTGGGAAGAGAGGAAGAAACAGGAGGGGGGGTGTCTGACCTGCCTACAAACAGTAAGTGCTGCTATACTGCATGTGGTGTAATGTTGGATTAACAGTGTTTGTCTGGATATGCCTGTCATACATGTTGCAATACCTGCCATGTCAGTTCCATGTATATCAGGAATCCCCATCTGCACGCTCATCTACAGACTGGGCAGTGTTGTGCCTTTGGTGTAATGTGTTAGCCACGATGCAGCTATCTGTGGAATGTAGACGGTACTGTGAGGAATGCAGTCTGTTAATGGTGAAGGTCGTGATAGTTATTGACTACATATCCCTCATTGGACATATGTTGCAACAAACCCCATTATAATGGTAGATTAATGGGGTATCACAGCAACATGTCTATACTGGCCCTGTGTATGTGCTGTCAGCCACACCTCTGTCAACCTTTGTACATATGTCGTGTATGAAGTTGTGCATATGTGCTGTACACCGTAAACAGTGTCAACATGTGATAACACGCCAGTGATATATCAGAGTGCTACATATGTCATGTACAGTAGGGGTTACACTTAATGCCACACCCTAGAAATCCTGTGGATTTTTATACAGTACTGAGGACTGTGTAGTGATGGTGAATGTTGGCAGTGTGTGTATTGTTCATATGTACTGTGGCCTGTGTACAGACTGTGGAACTGTTCCTGGAGTGTCTGGCCCATACTGTTAACGCAACTTATCAGATGTGCCAGTCTTGCCCACATGTGGCAGGGAGTGGTACTCTCAGCAGATTCACCCTCCACCCACATTGGTATTATGCTAACAGCATTTCTTGATGTCAGTGTCATCTGTCCATACATGCCATGTTGTCAGGCATTGTATGTATGTTGCGAGTCACATGTGAAGGCAAAGTGGGGTTGCTAACTGTGATTGGCAGGCCTTGATGTCACATGTATGGGTATGGCTTTGCTCCCCAGCCTCTCAGCTATTTACATCTATTATCCCTGTATGGTTGACATTGTGATATACAGCAGGGCCACCATAAATGAAATTAGCAAGACCCCTCCACATTGCCCACAGGTGTCACAGACTCACAACCACCTCTACACAGGACACGAGTTACACACACTCACACTCGCATCATATCTGGGAGTAGAACCCCTACCTAGCTGGTTTACTACATTACAGCGCTACGCAGTTATATTACACACCATGGACATTACTGATGTTCATCTTCCCCAAAGGTGTATTTCACAATTAATAACAGCAGGACTACCAAAGTAGGGCATTTGTAATGTACTGTGAGTGAGTAGCCTATAATGCATTGCTCCATACACAGACACTGAGACACACACATCACATCTGGAACTGGCATGGATGGAGATGGAACACTACCACCGTTCTAAAGCACAGTACAGCAGTACGCAGTTACAGAACATACTACGGTGATTACTGGGCTATCAATTTCCCAGAGGTGTACTTCTAGATGAGGGACATCAGCAGCCTTGGCAAAGTAGTGTATTTGTATTGTATGGAGTGTAAGTAGCCTAAAAAGCATTGTTCTCTACCCAGTCAGACACACACAGACTCACACACAGTTGCCAGGGCTGGGGCTCGAACACCTACCTAACTAGTTTATCACACTACAGCAGTACGCAGTTACAGGATGCACCATGGCAATTACTGGGCTATCAATTTCCCAGAGGTGTACTTCTAGATGAGTGACATCAGCAGCCTTGCCAAAGTTTAATATATGTATTGCACGGAGTGTGAGTAGCCTAAAAAGCATTCCTCTCTAGACAGACAGTCACACACACTTGCCAGGACTGGGGCTCGAACACCTACCCAACTAGTTTATATAACTACAGCAGTATGCGGTTACAGGACACGCCACTGCAATTACAGGGCTATCAATTTCCCAGAGGTCTACTTCTAGGCGAGTGACATCAGCAGCCTTGTCAAAGTTTAATATATGTATTGCACAGAGTGTGAGTAGCCTGACAAGCATTTCACTCTACACAGTCAGAGGCAGACAGTCCCACACACAAACACACACTCACACAATTGAAAGGTCTGGGATTAGTACTACTACCTGACTACTCTGTCACTACAGCAGTACGCAGTTATGGGACGCTCCATGCATTTTACTGAGCTATAGCTCTCCCAAAGGTGTAATTCACATTTGATGACCTCAGCAGGCTTGTCATACTACTGATATGCCCTCAGCAGGCTTGTCATACTACTGCTATGGGGAGGGCAGTGTGTACATGTGCCATACCCCATTCATGTAGGGGTTGACATGCCACATGCGGGCACACAGGGTCATATGTCACAGGTGCATGTATACAGCTACTAGATGGCTGCTTCCTTGTACAGTCTTGTTGCACAGCTGGCACGTACACCACATAGTCTGTCATGCTGACAGGCACTGGTGGCTAGTATCTGCAGTGGGTTACATCCACACCTCATGTGTTGGGGGTCCTTAGGCTGTGTGCCAGTTGGGACAGGCCCGCATAGCTCCTTGTCACAGTCACCCTCTTCCACACATCTATGCCCGTGTGCTTGTGGCCTATTATACTGTGTTGTCCTTACATATGTCTGCATTCCTATCTACTGTGTGTGCAAGGCAGGAGTGGTGTATACTGACATGTGTTCACATTGAGAACTGCAACTTCCAGATATGTCTGGTCCACTGGTGTCTGCAGACATGGCCTTCATGTGTTTAAGTGTGTGAGCATGCCAAGTATGGCCATCTGTGCTGCATGTGTGACCACGTCCAGGTTGTTTGTACTGTGGTGCCGACCTTTTGTTGTACACCAACGGGTAGCATGCTGTGTCTGCAGGGTATCCATCGGTCATTTGCCACTGACTGTTGCTACATTTCTGCATAGCGGGGGGGGGGACGACACCTGACTATTTCTACTGTTCTACACAGGAGTGGGGGGGGGGCACACCTGACTGTTACTCTATGTGTACGTTGGATGGGGAGGGTGCGCCTGACACTTATACACATTTGCTAGGACTGTACTGGTAAGTCAGGTACTCCATTTCCATCTGTAGTCTTACCTATCCTGCTGGCTAGGGCTTACCAGTGTAGTACAGATCCTAGCTTTGTTTACCTACATATTAGTGTCTGACTTCCTAGCCTTCACAACATACATCCGACTACCTGTCCTGCTGCAGTCTGCCTGTGTAGGCCTAGAGGAGGGGTTAGCTATAGGGCACATTCGGAGGCCATAGTACAGCATTTGTTTGTGCTTGTCTTCACCTGTCCTGCTGGCTGAGACTGTTGCTGGGTATGTGATCCTTCTTGACTGGTATGTATGGCTCTTATGGACCCCTCTGTCGCTCAGGCCATTTTCTGCAGTGGGTTTTGTTACCCTGTGTAGTACTGGCTACTATGGTGACTCCAGTATGTGTTACAGATCTCATGCTGCCACTATGGGTATCTGTTCTGTTACCTTGACATCCGGCCACCCAATTCCCGTGCATGTTCACATCCATACCATAGCTACAGGTAAAAACACATTCTACTCCATTTGACAATTGGTAGGATGACTGACTTACCTTGAGGGTGTGCCGGACTTGAGGATGGTGCTGGAGGGCTGCCTATGTCAGATGCACATAGTACACTCACTATACATGGTTAGGCACAGGTAGTGTCATGTTTGGCATCCCTTTTACTGTCTGTGCAAGTCGGAGAGAGGTCTTATTCCCTGGGGCCCAAATGTGTCATTGCATATGCTATGCATTGCCTCTTTGCCAAGGCCAGGGCATACTGGGCACGCCCTCTTCTGCCTACTGGAGCAGGCTCAAGTTGTTCCTCCTCAGAGTCACTCTGTACCTGTACAGGCCTTGGCATTGGTGGGGGGCTGTTTGGCCCTGCCCCATGCTGTTTCTGCTGCAGCCGTTTCCGCAGGATCATACTGAGTAGCATAGCACATATCATTACTATTTAGGTACATGTTGCTGGTGAATACTGCAGGGCTTCACTGGATGTGTCCAGACACCGGGACCGGGACCTGAGCATCCCAAACACACGGTCTATTATATGTCTGGCCTGTGCGTGTGCATCATTATGGCGTTGTTGTTCATGTGTGTGCATTTCTGATGGGTGTCCAGCCATGGCTCCAGTGGGTACCCAGCATCCCCCACTAGGTGATCATAGGGGATGTCCACATCGGCAAATCTGTGGTACAGCTGGGTCAGTTGCCATATGTGTGAATCGTTATAGCTTCCAGGGCAGCCAGCACACACATTCAGTATAATGCCCTGGGCATCACATACGACCTGGCAGTTGGAGGGGATGCCCCTGCAGTTGATATAGGCCCTACCCTGCTCACCGGGTGGTGCTTTGATGTGTATGTGCTTGCAGTCTATAGCACACTACCCCAGGGTAGTTAGCTATTTGGTGGAAGAGATGCATATTGCGGGTCAACACCTCACGTGTGTTGAGGAAATATACATGCTCACTGGCATGTGCTGACATGGCATCCAGGAATTGGTGGAATACTCTGGATGCTGATGCCTGTGAGATACCCATGTTATCCCCAGCTGTAGTTTGGGAGGTACCTGTGGCTAGTATACCTAGGGCTACACATACCTTGGTATCCACTGGGATGGGTTTCCCTCAGCCAGTGTGGTGTCAGGTGTGGCCTGCACAGCAAAACGATTTGCTGTAGGAGGTCTCTGTCCACCCTATAGCACTCCACTATCTCCAGCTCATGTAGCCCCTGGGTCTGTACACTATTCTGTCTCCTCACTGTGTGCTGTTCAGCAGCACTGACATCCTCACCACCCTCAGCCTCCTGCACATTTTGTTCTATGTTGCCTGCCTGCTGCAGCCCTTCTCATTTTGTAGGTTTAGTTTTAAAATGTCCCCACTTGTATACACTGGTGGTATAGAATGTGAAAAAAACGGTGGGGGGGGGGGTAGGTGTTTGCTTGGTTCATAGTGGTGTTCTGGGCTGGGCTGGTCTGCTTCCTGTGTGATTAGCTGATTCTGATACATTTCACCTGGCAGCTCGACTAGGTCTCCTTGATTACCTTCCTACTGCTCTTTTCCCTTTCCATTGCCTCCCTGTTTAGGCCCATTTGAAGTGCTCAAATGTGCATGGAGCTGCTTTTTCCTGGTTTAACTTCCGTTTTCTTCCTGTACAACCTGGTGCGTGGTGTGCACACCCGCTTACTTTGTAAAGAGTGCTAGGCAGGTTTAGACACACCTCTAGCTTAGCTGTGCTACACTAGGAGCAATCCCAAGCCACAGGTCTCCAATCCGCTTACACTATGCCTGACACCCCCCCCCCCATGATGTCACCTATATCCTAGTCTTGCACCCAACTATTTATACTCTTATACTCTTGGGACCTGCCTCACACCCTGGGAAAATCTGGGATTCACTAACCCTTCCCTCATTTGCATAGGATTGCCTGCTAATGCATAGTTACATGTCCCACACTAAGCCTCCCCCCTTAGCAACCATTATGCACAGGCCAGGTTGTCTTCTGACTGCCACTGACTTGCATGGCAGAATATTGATTTTAGTTAGAATGCTTATTTTAGGTTTATTTTATTAATTTCCCCCCGATCCCGTTTGCGTGCCGTTGCCCTATGCTTAACCATGCGAGATCGGCGAAGATAAAAGTAAACATTGTTTATTTTTTCTTTTACATTTTGTAATGCCAATGGTCTTCTACTTGGACACTGGCATGCTTCCTCAATGATATGCAGCCTTTATTTGGAGCTGTCATGGCTCAGTTTTGTAGACTGCTGAACTGTACTTTGTTACTAACAGAGTATATTTCTGCACACTGTACTCATCCTGCACGGCTGCCAGCTTCCTGGATCACATATTACCCTCATTTGCATGGTTTTTACCTGCAAATGAGGGTAATTTGCATATAAGAGCTCACATGCACGTCCTGGGAGCTCATCCTGAATCGCACGTCTGCTATATTGCCGAAAATAGCTCTTAAACTACTCCTGCATGCTATAATGGGCTTCGTAAATCTGGGGGACAGTCTTTCCATGGTGCTACTGCATTTCTTTTTTTCAATCTCCATCATAACTTTTATAACGCAAATTAAAGCTTTCAAATGTTATTTCACAAAAATATTCAGCTCCCAAATTAAAACACTTATGTCTTTAATGTTAAATCCTAGTGACAAATATGTCATGCCTGTTAAAACTGGAATCGCTTACTTTTTATTCTTGTCCTGGGACCCTTACTGTTCAGCATATACTTCTCAGAAGTACAGGCAAGCACAGGAGGACTATGGCTAACCATGTTTGTGTCTGCAAACTGGGAGCCATAACTGACTCTCTGGCTGACACAGACATCCTCCGAAAGGGCCTTACTGAGACGGACACCTAGTGTCAAAGTCATGGCCACAAGCTAAATGCCAAAAAATGCATAGTCATCCCATTTGGGAAAAACAAAACACCCATGAATTACCACATAGGTGGCAGCCCCCTTAATACAGAAAAGTAATAAGAGATCTGGGAACCCAGGTAGATAGCAATCTCTCCTTTGACAATCATATTGCCAAAGTAGTTAGGAAATCCTTTTATGTGGCCCATCTAATTACTAAAGGATTTGCATCAAGAAATAAAGAGGTTATAGTGCCCCTCTACTCGTCACTTATTAGACCCATCAGAGAGTACAATGCCCCATTTGGGATGTATCTCACAAGATGCTTCCAATAGCTGGAAAGACCACAAAAATACCTCACCAAGAGAATTACTGGCCTAAAACATATGTCCTATGCAGCCCGATTGAAAAAACTCCGGCAGTACTCAGTGGCATATCGCTTACTCAGAGGTGATCGCTGCCTGACTTACAAAGCCACGCGCTCTAGTGAGCTAAACCTCGCCACAACAATAAATAGGAATCTATCCCTCCAGCATGTTCTGTCAGAGACTCCCCGTGCTTTGGAACAAAATTCCAAATTACATCAGGCAGAGCTCCTCACTAACACTCTTCAAGAGAAACCTTGACGAGTGGATGGGTAACAGAAAATACACCCCTGGGATCACTTCATTGGCTCTGCTTGACAGAGGATCAGTTAATTAATCAATGGGGCGGTGAAAGTCGACACTCTGGCTAGGCTTATAAATGCCCTTAGGCAGATAGGTACATAGGTAGGTACTAGGCTATCACTGGCCATCTTTTCTATGGCTGTTGAGAAACTGCAACTGTTTGTCTCTTCTCATTTCATTCTTCCTTTCATTGCTGCATCTGCATAACTTCTTTCCTGCAATAAAAAAAATTGTTGCCCAGGCAAATCCTGAAAACATGCTACTCAAGCCGAGAACATCTCCTTTCTTTTCCCTTCACCAGCAGTTGCTTGTGTTTCCAATCTCAGTTTCTTTTCTTTAACACTCTCCCCAATCATGTCACTCCATCTAGCTTCTTTTCCTTCCTTTGGAATTGCCTGGTTCATCAAATTTATCAACACTTGTGTTTGCAGTCCTCCATTTCCCAGCTCTAAACCGTTATTTCATCTCCTTCTCCTTTCTTCAGTTAGTTTTCTCCTGCTCCTCTCTTCAGCTCTGCTGCACTCTTCTCCATCATGGAATTCCCCGAACTACAGTAAAAGCTCTATGGCACCACCTAGCAGCTCCAGAGAGTGCTTGATTTCTTCACTTTCAAATAAGTTCCCTGATGCCCTCGAAAAATTTCCCATAGTCAGTTTCAATACCATATTAGGTCTCCCCTGAAAAGAGGCTGCTGTTCTAGTGATCAAAAAAGTCTTGCAGGATCAATACAGCTAGAATCCTTCTAGATCTCACAGGGGCATTTTCAGGTGCATCAAGGCAAACTAAAAGTATTATTAAATGTGTAAGTGCCGTACAGTAACTGAGAGAGCTCGGCAATCTATCCTCCTTCCATTGTTGTGCCTCGAGTGAGCAAACTGGTAAAGGGCAAAAGCTATTTGAGTTTGGTTCATCTTTCACATGATTATGTGTTAGACTTATTTTTAATCTGATCAAATAAAATGCATTAATGCGGTGGTGAAAGCGATCACATGTTCTGACAATGAGGCGCTAAGATATGATCTTGTTAGCTTTACTTCTCATTTTTTGTCTGTACAAACAATCAGGTCTGGCCCTTTAAATAATATACAGAAAACATTGTAGAACTTGATCCACAGGGTCCTTCTGGTGTGGTCAGATATCCAGACGGTAGTAACCCTGTATCATCTAGAAATTTCCATGCTCATAACTACCCTGTCACCCTCAAATGTCTGTGCGCTCTTCATTAGCTCTAAAGCTCTAACCAGCTCTGGTTTAACAACCAACTGATGAAGTGGAAAGGTGCAGAAGACTTGACAGAAAAGGGGAAATGAAGACAAGGCTGACTGTATTCTTCTTTGGATAGTATGCTTATTCAAAGTCTGTTTCAAGTATCAGACCATTGTGTTGACAGTACTAAATAAAACTGTCTGAAATAAAAGATTTCTGTTACAAGGGAGAAGTCCAACACTTCAATGCTAGGTTCTCCCTTCCACTCCCTTAATATAATGAAGTTCACAGTCATCCTTCGGATACGTTTAACAGTTTTATGAAAGTGGGCTTCTTCTTAAATGGTACCTGCTTAAACACTGAAACATATTTTCTTCCGGTGGAACAATAACTTTATTCCCAGGCTGCATTAATGTCAAAGTCAGTTTTATCACTAAAGAGCTTGTGGGTGCAGTGAATCAGCAGTTCTTTACTTATGGTTAACAAGCTATGCAGCCATGCCCGTCTGAGATGCAACAGTATTTTGCCACAGTCTCTTGTGTTTACTTTTACAAGATTCATTTCAGTTAAGAACACCAACCTTGACTCGTGTCCTAGCTTGAAAGGTATAAATGAAACTTATGCAAACACAGGGTACTTAGCCCTATCTATTGGATTTCCTTTGAGATAACTAATGTCGCACAGATCATGATAGCTATGCTGTTAATGAGATCTGTATTCTGTAATTTCAGCTAGAGTCATATGCTCTTATTACTAAGTTCTGGTGTTATAATCACAAGCTATGAGGGAAATGGCTTCTCTGAATAAGCAAGCATACATTTCTATGCACTGCGAGAAAGGAAATAGCTCTTCCTCTTTTGAAGAAAAAATTACGGTTGTGTAAGAACTTACCACAATAGATATTCAGATAGATCACTGTTGCAATTGGGAAGTATCCTACCAAGGAAACTGCATGTGAACAGTTTTCAAAAGCGTAGGCACCTTTTTGCACTGTATGTCCAACCTATGACCTATGCATAAAACAACTTACAAATACATAAAGGACGTATGGGTGAAAAAATCCTCAGTTTTCTTGCCCCCAGGAAAATATTAATCTGAGGCTAGTACACTAGGAAAGGAGTCTCAGATATAGATGGATAAAGGAATAGGGTAAGTAAGGGTCCACCTTGGCCAAAGGAAGACAGAAAATAAGAAAAAAATGGGCGAATTAAGGTGGGTACATATACTGCATCAGTGATCTATTTGAACAACTACTGTTATGGTATGGTCTTACACAACTGTAATTTGTTCTTCCGTACATCACTGTTGCAGTACTACTGACAACTGGGAAGATTCCCAAAGCTTTGAGGAGGCTTGAGGTATAATACTTTAGCCCAGTATTCCTGATAAAATGGATCTAGCAAAATCAGCTCTGGTCCTTGAAAAAGCACAACTCAATAATGTTTAGTAAACATGTGAAGGCACAACCAAGTTGCTGCTTCCACAATGCAACTTGAATCCAGTCCCTTGAAATAAGCTCCAGAAGAAGCAACTGTTCTACTAGAGTGAGCTTTGATCTGACCTTGGAGAGATTTTTCCATGAAAAGAGAATAAAAAAGAAATGTCACAAATAACTCTACCTGGAGATGCTCTTGTTTAGCAACTGGGAAGCTTTTTTTTTTTTTTTTTTTCATAAAATGAAACAAATAACTAGGTCAGATTTTCTGATGGACTCTTTTGTCCAGATAGGCCCCTAGTTGCCTGTATTCCTCCAGTAAATGAATTACTTCCTCTTTATTTTGAGGGTTAGGAAAAATGTAGGAAGGTTAATAGACTGATTTGGAGACATTTAAATTATCACTTTAGGCATAAAAGAAAGATTAATTGTTATCCTATCTTTAAGAAAACAAACAAAAAAATGGAGCATATAAAAGTTTGTAACTCTGATACTCATTTATCAGATGTTAATGCCACAAACAACAGTATTCCAAGTACTGTACCTTAAAGATATGGAAGATGCTGGTTCAAGAGGTGGAAGGGTTAGTTTTTCCAGGACATAATCAGGTTCCATGGAGGAGGGATGGATTTTGTTGGAGGCCTGATATGAAGGATACCTTTAGGAATTGTAGCATGAAGAAAGAAGGGTGTCTGTAGACTAGCAAGCTGCAGTGACTGACAAATTTCTCTTGAAAGACGTGAATACCTGCCCTCAGTTAAGCAGCTCACACAAATATTCAAGGATAATAGAGCTAACCAGTTGATAATGGTCCTGTCCTCTGTTGTGATACCAGATTTTTTTTTTCATTTGGAAATGAAAGACTTCTTTGTAGTGGGTTTCCTTGCCTCCTTTATTACCTGCAGCACATCCTCCTACCATCCAAACAGTCAGATTTAGAGGTTTTAGACTTGGATAAATGAGAGAGCCCTCTTGCTGTGTGAGCAAATCCAAGTGAGGAAACCTGTGGTGACTGTCATTTGCTAGATGAAAGAGAATGGAAACCCAACATTGTCTGAGCCAAAAGGGAGTCAACAGCCCATTTTTGGATTGCCTTTTTGAACCTTCAGAAGGAACTTTGGAAAGGGAGGAAACGCATATAGGAATTTTGCTTTCCATGAGATTGATAAGGTGTCCCATTTTCTATAATTCCCTGCATGGAGCTCTGGAGTTGTCCATCAGAGTGAAGACAATGAGCTCTATCTGGGGAATTCCTCACTGATGAATAATTTGAAGGAAGGACTCTGTTCAACCATTCATGAGGGTCTGTCTTGGATTTGCTCAGACAGTCTTCCATTATAGTTATCTCTGATGGGATGAAAGTTGCTTGGAGAAAGAGCAATACCTCAAGTTTTGATGTCCAGCCTGCACACATGGTAAGACTTTGTCTCTCCTTGTTTGTTGATTTACCAGATGACTGTAGCATTGTCCTTTAGGACTTGTAAAGCTACTCAAAACTATAGCTGATGAAGAGTATGCAGTGCAAAGATCAGTGCTTTCATCTCCTTTATGTTTATGTCTGTCTGTCTTGCTTTGATCGAATCCTTCACTTTCATGCCAATTAATAAAGATCCCTAAACCAGGTCCAAAGTCTCTTTCGAGACCTCCTGGTGGGAAGATGGGACCAGAAATTAAACACCTGGATTGACTGCTATCTGGTTAATCCACCATTGGATTTTTAGGATTTCTTTCTTTTGGAACTGCAATAGAGGAATTAAGAAGGACAGAGGGTGGTAATGTGCCCAAATCAATCTGAGATACTATTGAATATCTCTCCTATGGAGTTTGGCAAAGGAAATAATCTGTATTTTGATGTCATGTCTCCAGGGCTCTCAAAATCTTGTGTAGAGGTCACTTCTGGATTTGAGAAGCGTAGAAAGTAAGAAGTCAGAAAATGGATTTTTTTCAGGCCGGAAGACCATCATGCAGGAGGCATTCAGCAGACATCCCAGGAACACTATGCTTTTAGAAGGTTAAAGGGTAGATTTCTTCACATTTAGAATGAAGTGGAGATGAAGAAGCAGACTGATTGTGAATTTTAAGTTCTGTACTGCTTTTTTAGCTGAAGTAGCTTGGATCAGAAAGTCATCTAAATAAGGGTGGGTTTGGATACTCTGGAGTCTGCAGAATGCTACCAGAGACCAGACATTTTGTAAAAACATGTGGAGATGTAGAAAGACCAAAGGACAAAGCAGAAAACTGAAAATGCTATCCCAAGGCATAAAATCTTAATAATGTTTTGTGATTTGGAAGGATAGGAATGTGAGGGAAGGTGATTTGAAATACAAGGTAACCGAGTAAGCTGGTGGGGGGATCATAGGAAGCTAGCTTTGAGAGATAGCATCTTGAATTTTTGGTAGTTTCAGAAATGTGGTTAGGGTGGTTAAGATCAAAACAGGCCTCTGTGTCCTCTTTTTTAGCACTAGGAAGAGTTTGGAATAACACCACTTTCCTTTCTGATTGGCAGGGACCAGTTCTATGATTCCCAGATGGCATATCTCGTTAGACTGGAAGAACCAGGTGTTGCTGGATTGAAGGGATCTGATGTATACCCACTGGATTCAGAGGGAAATTCCAGAGAAACGTGTACCCATTCTGAACTGATGTTTACTGTCAGAATCTCTGATGTTATTCAAAAAACAGAGGAAGGCAATGTGAAAGTCTTCCTAAAAGGTTGGTAGGGTGTTGGTTGAGGTGAAGAGGGGTAGGCGCAGGAAGGGAAAAGGTAGAAGTTGCAGTTTTCATCAGCAAAAGATCTCTTGGGTTCCTTAAAATCTGACTTGGGTTTCTTCTGTCATTTTTTTCTTAGAAAATGTATTTTTGTTTTTGCTGTGAGTTATGAGCCATATGGTAAAATGGACTTGATTCTGAGGGATAGTTCCTCTCTGGAACATTTGAATGGGGAAATTCAAAGCTGTTTGAAACTGCATTATTTTCTCCTTTTTTTGCAGTGTTTGGAAGATTTCAGCAGAGGCTCGTTGGAACAAATTATCTTTGTCTAGAGAGGCAGTCAAAAGCTTTGACTTCGCATCATCATTGGATTGGAGACAAAGCCAGGTTAACTTTTTAATGGCACAGCCAGTAGCTGTTGTTCTGGAAGAGGCATCTGCAGCATCATAGCCACATTTTATAGACAGTCTTGCTACTTATGTAGCCAAACTGAAAATATTCTGCAAGCCAGTTTTGTTTTGTTTTCAGAATCAGGGATATTAGAAATTGGCTTATACATCTTGTCAAATTCAGACAAAATATCTTGTGATGTGGATTTCTTAATTTATGGAATGAAAGAAAGAATAAGTGGAGCAGGTAACTATACATAGCCCTACTATCTTTATCATTTGGTAAAGCATTAGTAAATGGCAAAAGTTTAGATGCCTTATCAGATTCCACTGACATCACAGCTGGGGCAGAGGAAGGATTTTTATGCAAACATGAGAATCCAGCACTTTAAAAATCCTAGGTACAGAAACCTGTAATTCAGGAGAAAGAGATGCAAACAGGAAAGTATCTGGCAAGGCTTCCAACAAATATGGTATTGCAACTGACTTAGTGGTGCCTGTGCAATAAATCATCATATCTTCTTTTGGATAATTGATGCAGCATTTCATCTTGGAAGGAAAGCAAGTATCATTTTAAGAATAGTGTCACCAAAGCTCAGCTGTTCTTGACAAGAGTCAGGAGACGGAATGTCTTCATATTCTTACGCACATCCTGTAGAAGACATGATTGGAGAGGAATTGGCCAGAGACTCAACATCAGAATTTGAAGAATCATTATTGCCATCTTTTTGAGGCTGGAAAATGGACAGAAAATTGATGTGGCTTAACAGTAAGGCTTTAAAGTGGCCTTAAGAAAAACTGTACCACTCCTGTTGTGTTCTAAGAGTGACAGGAAAGAAAACATTTAGTCTTTCTGCTTTCTCATTTCTGGATTTCCAAAGAAATGATGCAAGAAGCAGCAGACTCTGATGTACCTTCATAAGGGTACTTGGTACATTCTCTCAGTTAAGACTCCGTGGGATACCTCTTGGAACCTCAGAAATAATCAGCTGAGGTACTCTTTTTCACATCAATCTGTCTGGTCCATCAGAACTTACATACCTAAATTCTGCACCTTGTTGGCTTCTGCACAGTTCTCTACAAGAGAAACAGGAGAAGTAGTCAAACCATCTTTGGGCTCATCATGTGCTTCAACAGAGATGTCAACATTTGAATAGATAAAAATAACTGGAGCCTTTAACTTCTTAGGCTTTTGATGCTCCTTAACCCATCTGTTTTTAATGTAAATGTTAAAAAAGCTAAGCAACTTCTGATAGTCTTTGGGACAAAAGTTTTGACAAACAGTGAACATACTATAACTATGTTCAGAAGTCCCAAACAGAATAGAATGGGGGCACCTGCTCACAGCAGTTCCATTTCTCTCTCCTAGGACATGAAATACAATGATTTTTTTGCACAAAAATCAGGTAAAATAGGAAGATCCCCAAATGAGGGTTCTTATTTTCCCACAATGAAGGAAACTTGTACTGGCCATAAGGTTGACAATCCACAATAACAAGACTTAGTTTTCCTTCACAGGCTGGCAGCAAGAAAGTTGAGGATTTTTATGCTTGTATGTCCCTTAAATTCTCTAAGTACCAGCACTTTGTCTCATGCATAGGTTGTAGGTCAGGCATAGGATATAAAAGGAAGTTGCCCATGTTTTTGCAAACTGGACGGTCATATGGTATTCCTGGATACTTCCCATTTGTCAGGGATACTCTAATGATGATCTAACAAAGAGAATCCTGCCTTTAACTCTTCTCTGTACACAAATTATGGAACCATCTTCAACCTGCCTTTTTTTTGGTAAGATTGAGAAAGTGGTGTCTCAACTTTTTTGTAATCAACCATGACTTCTTTAAGGACTTTTTGTCAAGTTTCAGAAAGGGGCACTGCAATGAGAGATCATTCATAAAACTGAGAAATTATCCTTTTGCAAGAGATGGAAGAATCTCCTTGATCTGAAGACAGTACTATATGATCATAATCAGCAATATTACTGAACACCCAATGGGTTATTGTAGACTTTAAAGAACTGGCTTATTCTGTCTTTCCAGTTCTTTGGAAGGAATGGATCAAGGGATTCATTCAGGTGACTTTTCACTGTGTCCATTAGGGTTCACTGTCTCAATAGTTATTTGCAATCTATAGGTTCATACTAGGCTATATGCCCTAGGGCATTTATAAGCCTAGCCAGAGTGTGTTTGGCTTTCGACACCTATTTTAAATTAATTTTGCTATGCCCTTTTTCGAGGTTAGTATACTGTGCCTCTGTCTAACAGTGACACAGAAGTGATACCCGGGGTAAACCTACGATCTCCCATCCACTCATCAAGATTCCTCTTGAAGAGAGTCAAATATGGGACTCTGCCTAACCTGGACTGGGATTTTATTCCAGAGTGAAGGGAGCCTCTTGGTTATGAATCTGTCCCTCCAGCATGTCCTATTTATTTTAGTGCTGAGGTTCAAGTCTCTCGAGCGCGTGGCTCGACAGGATTTGGATTTTCTGAGGTGCAGCATGTCCATTAATTCCGGGTTGGACATGGCTTTATACGTCAGGCACAGATCGCCTCTGAGCAGGCGGTATGCCACTGAGTAGAGCTGGAGTTTCTTTAACCGGGCAGCATATGGCATCTGTTTGAGCCCTTTGATCCTCTTGGTGAGGTACTTTTGGGGTCTTTCCAGTTGCTGCAGGTGTCTGGTAAGGTACATCCCAAAAGGGGCATTGTAGTCAATTATGGGCCTGATGAGGGATGAGTAAAGAGGCATGATGACTTCCCCTGATCTAGATGTGAATCCCTTCATGATTAGGTGGGCTATATAAAATGTTTTTCTAACCACTTTGGCCACGTGGTTGTCAAATGAGAGATTGCTATCAACTTGGGTCCCCAGGTCCCTAATTACTTCTTCTGTACTTAATGGATTACCACCTATGTGGTAATTTGTGGGCACTTTTGTTTTTGCCAAAGGGGATGACTATACACTTTTTGGCGTTTAGCTTGAGGCCATGGCTCTGGCACCAGTTGTCTGCTTCTATGAGACCCTTTTGGAGGATGCTTGTGTCGGCTGGAGAGTCGATTATGGCGCCCAGTTTGCAGTCATCTGCGAACTTGGTCAGCCACAGTCCTTCCGTGTTGGCCTGTACCTCAGATAAATATATACCGAACAAGAGAGGTCCCAGGACTGAGCCTTGTGGGATGCCACTTGTAACTGGTTTGGAGTCTGACATGGCTCCAGCAATTCTAACCATGTGGGTTCTGTCCTTCAGCCAGTTTGCAACCCATCTAGTGACATGGGGGTTTATATTTAAGCTGGTGAGCTTATCTATAATTCCCGAGTGGGGTACTGTATCGAAGGCTTTTGCGAGGTCCAGGTAGGCTGTGTGGACCACCTTCCCCTCGTCAATGGCCTTGGTGACTGTTTCAAAGAAATCGACCAGGTTTAAGTGGTAGCATCTGCCCTTAACAAAGCCGAACTGGGTAGGATCCAGTGTCTGTAGGTCCCCAATATCTTTATTTATGAGGTCCATGATGATCCTTTCCATAGCTTTGCAGACCAAGCTAGTCAGGCTTATGGGGTGATAGTTTCCAGGATCCGTTGAGGCACCACCTTTGTGGAGAGTGACCACTGTTGCTGTACACCACTATTTGGGTACATAACCTGTAGTAAGGCTGAGATTGAACAGTAGTTATATGTTTTGGTTTAGCTCTTATTGGAGTTCATGTAGGACGCAGCACGGGACACCGTCTGGTCCCATTGATGCTGTGTTTTTTGCTTTGGAGAGGGTGGCTCTTACCTGAGCATCTGAGATGTCAGGGGGGCAGCACTCTGCTGGGATAGATATTTGCCCTTTTGGTGGGGAGGGGGGAGAAGTTTGCGCTGATCCTGTTAGCTAGCATGTTGGCAATGTCTGTGGGTTCGGTGTATTTTTTGTCATTTTGGACTAATTCTGAGCATATCTGGGAATTCCCACCCAGGTTACTAACATAACTAAAGAAAGCCTTGTGATTATCCTTAGTGGCCTGTGCAATTTTTCTCTCGAAGCTGGCCTTAGACGATTTTGTGAGTGCCTGTAGTTTTTTGCTAATACTGATCAGAGATGCCTTCCCTTTTTGGGATTTTGCTCTATCATGTAGTAGCTTCCTCCTTCTATTGTATAGTTTGTTTATGGCTGGGGTCTACCAGACAGGATGTCTGCCTTTGGAGGATTGGGTCTTGGTTTTATTTGGGATTGCATGATCCATGCATTCCTGAAGGTGTTCATAGAATGCGTTTATAAAGGATTCTGCGGTCTGGGCCGTATTTTCCACAGGCCCGGGAGCTTTGAAGGATTCCACCTCAGTTTTGAGGAGTGTGAAATTTGCTTTAGAGAAGTTTTTCACTGTGGTTTTCTGGGCAGGGGTGGGGTCGGGATGTGAATATCCAGTGAGATTAGTTTATGGTCTGATCTTACCAGTGAGGGATACACTTCTGGTCTGGAGCATAAAGTCCCCATGTTGGTGATGATCAGGTCCAGTATGTTTTCCCCTCTTGTGGGAGTGGTAACAAGTTGTTCCATAGCATTTGAGTTTATAAATTCTAGGAACCTTCGGGCTAGGGTGTTGGAACTAGAGTAATGCTCCCAGTCTATGTTTGGGTAGTTGAAGTCGCCCAATATAATGGTGTTTGGAGAGACCTTCATATTTTCCAGTGTTCTCAGGAAGGCCGAGTGGGGTTCCTGGGTTTGGGAGGGTGGTCTGTAGCAGGCTATAAACTGGAAGACAGTTTTACCCACTGTTAGTTGCACATGGATAGTCTCTGATGCTTCGTGCTGTGCCACCAACCTGGAGGTGTGGGTTTCTTTGACGAATATTGATTCTCCCCCTCCTTTTGTGGTTCGGTCCAAGTTTTGGGGCCGAAAAGCATGGTATAAGGTATAACCTGGTAGTGCTGGGGTGCTCTCGGGAGCCTTGAACCAGGTTTCTGTTACTGCACAGATATCGATGTTCTCCATGCTAAGGAGAGTTTCGAGTGCGTGCATCTTGAGGTTTAGACTTCTGGCGTTGAGTAGTATTACTCTTAGTTTCTTATCCCTTGTGATACCTATGGAGGTGGGTTTGTCTTTTGAGCCTTGCCTAAAAAAGGCACTATGGGGGTAGCAAGAGTCTTTGCCAATATCCGAAAGCCCAGGGGTGACAGGTGCAAGCCGTCCCTAGCGAAGCATCGTGACTTGTCGAGCATGTCATCCCAGGCTGACAGGCATTGAATCCCCTTTGAATGACACCAATACTTAAGCCAATTGTTGAAATTGATCATCTTGTCTTCATATTGTGGCATCATTCTTGGTGAGGGTAAGATGCTACTCAAGGTCAGGATCATACCGGCCTGGGCTACATGCTCAGAGAGCTCCTCTATGTCTCTTTTCATGTAGTCCAGGGAGGTACGTCTCAGGTCATTCACACCAGCATGGACAATGACTGAGTCATATTTGTACTTGCCTTGGAGTGACCTGAGTGCTTGTGTTATGTGGCGGATCCTAGCGCCCGACAGGCAGCTCACCGTGACCTTCTCCTTGTTCAGCCTGGTGAGCGGGACGTCAGTGTGCCTGACAACAGAGTCACCTATTACAAGTGTATCAGGTGTGTTGTTTAGCCTTAAGGGCTGTGACTGTTCGGCACACTGGCTTTGTGAGCTATGTGTTGCACGTGTTTTGTTTTGGGGTAGCGGTTGCTTGGGTGTCTGCTTTGGAGGTCTCTGCTGCTTAGGCAGATTTTTATTTAGAGCCTCGAGTATGTTTTTGTGTGTTTATGTGTTTGGTTTGCTGTCGTGGTAGGTCTATGTGAGACTGGAATTTTAGTGAGTGTGGTTTCCTTCTCCTCCTGACTGGTTACGCTAGTACTGAGTTGAGAGAGCTTAGCCTCCAGTTTGGCTATATGGTTGCATCTCTCACATGTGTTGGAATTTGTTGGGAGGAGGAGAGGGTTGTCTGTGTACATGAGGCAGTTGTAACATTGCCTCAAGATTCCCAGATTCACCAGCTGGACCGGAGAGGAGACTGACAACTGACCTTTGGACATGCTAGAATATTATTGGGAATTCCTTTATAATTGAAAAAAAGGGCCAATGGGGAACAAGGTACTCAAGAGGAGTTTGTGAGGGTGTAGTGCTTTTAATTTTTTTAGTGCTGACTTATATAATTGCTTTAGTGAGCAAGTGCCAGGTAACTTAAATGTAATGTGTTACAGGTAACTTAAATGCAAAAACGACAAACAGTAACTTTCTTTCAAGTGAAACAAGGAAATAAGTACAGTAAACAATGCAGATATCACTAGGGATCCACAGAAGTGCTGAAAAGCCGCATTTTAGGTGGAATTAGCTTTTCAGGGAAATAAACAAACAAACAAGCAGCATACAAACAAAGCTAGATTCAGTTGGCCTAGATCTAGTCTATGCTACAGCAAACAAGGTGCACCAATTACACTAAGAAGCAGTTCAAATATGCAGGCACTATAAGCCTTTAACCAGAAATTCCCAGCTCAGAAGGGCAGAGTCCAGCCTCTCCTCCCACAAGAGTGCAGACCACGAACCCTCTTAATGTAAAATAACTGGCCTGAAGCCCATGTGCTTAAACCAGAACTAATACACTTTTAGAATAACAGACACTGAGCCCTCAATCAGCAGTTCCCAACTTAGAAGGATGTAAGCTACCTGCATCTGGGACTGTGCATAAAATGGTATGCCTCATCTCAACTTTATATGTATAATACCTATATTTGCCCGTTTACCATCCATGCATCAGATGGTACTGCCTACAGTCAGTATGGCTGCCTAAATGACATGCTAGACTGGATGGCAATGAGCAATTTTAGGGTGAATGAGTCTAGTTTGATCAGTTGGTTGTAACTAAGCTGAAATTACACATGGTCAAAAAACATGGCCAACAGCAAAACAGATAACTTTTCTGTAGTGTGGCAAAGCACACCACATCAATTGTGAAGCAGGCTATATAAACCATGCTTCCTTCTACATAATGTAACCAATTCAAAGTTTACTCCACCTCAGAAAAATAAAAACTCTCTTAATGGTTTTGCTGCTGGACACTTTTACCAAGATGGAGTTTCTGACTAAGCTGCATCTAGCTGATCAAACAGTTTCAGCAGTGAACCCAGTAAAAAGTGAAGTTTTGATAGTGTATGTTGTTACATCCAGACTCGTAGCCTTCTTGTCCCTATGGGATGAGCACCAGTGGAATAGAACTTAAGGTGGTAGGTAGCTGGTCGGGTATGAGATTCAGGATACATTACTAACAGTGATCTGGAACTATCTTAAGAGGTTTTGACTGTATTAGACTGCCTATTTTTATGTAAAACAGCTTTCTTCCCAATGAGACCCAAAGATTTCTTTAATTGGGTATACACTCATGTAATCTCTCTTTTGGGTTACTATAATGCCCCATATCAGTGATACTGAATAAGCTTATGCCTGAAGTTAATGGAGCTGTGGGATTCGCTCCCTCGCATTCTCCTATAAGGAATTTAAAGACTCGGGGAACACTGAGATGGGCAAGGAGTCCTCCTCTCCCTCTCATTACACCATTCCAATAACCCTTCCTATAGAGAAACACTGATTTTAATGAGGTCCAGCACTGGCTACCATGGTCTGACTACATATCCAGAGAAGAAGGCAGTGAAGCCATGAGTGGAATACATTATCAGTGGTGTTATTTTTGGCAGACTGAGGGCATCCTGGCTCTACCCTGTGGCCTAAAGGAAGACCGGCACCATTTATAAGCCTTCAGATAGATGGTGTGAATAACCAACCAAGCATCCTTTGAGTCCTATGTAATCTCAGTCTAACAGCTCTCTGACCACAATGTTTTCTCTTCTAGAATCAAAAAAGTCAAATGTTCAGGGCAGGTGTTGCAAGAGAATATACTCTATCACAGTGGGGCTTAAAGTATTTTACTGCTCATCTCACTCAAGGATGACCTCATCCAGACTCTGTCTTTAGATGCACTGTCTGCGGTAAATAGTCAGAACACTGGTCTCCCAAGTTATGCTTACCATAGCAAGGTTCACATGTAATGAGCAAAGATTAAGCGTTCTGTAAAAAGAAAGTGATATAAAAGATTCCACACAACATACACATTACAGAACAGCATAACAGTATTCAGCTTTTTCAGTTACAATGCAACACTAATGAAAATTAAAATTAAAAACATACATGCTGTAATCTATCTTTATGAATGCAGCAAGGTTAAACAATATGTTTAATAATATTCGAGCAGCTTCTCAGTAATCTTTAATTAATATCAAAACAAAGTTGTACTGCACCTGTGTAAAGGAAAGTATTGGTATGCCCTCCAATAACAACATCCACATCCTTTACATTCTTTGCGATCAGCTTATCTGTTTCAAATCCAGAGTGCCCCAGTGCAATTATTTTTTTCACACCCAGTGTTTTTAATTTATCCACTTGTTGCTGAAGGGCAGTGACTTCATCCTCAAATATAAGATGTGGTCCTAAAAAGGAAACAAAACAAATATGATGTTTGCATAAAACAGCAAAACATGTACCGTACAGTTTAGGTACCACAATTCTTTACATTATATGTTCATCCATTGACTCGCAGGGAGCTCCCCTCAAACCCCTGAAAAGTATTTGATTCTTCCCAGGATTTCAAAAAGCAAGTTTGCCTCCCATAAACCACACTGCATAGAAGCAAAGCCCCCAGCCTACCAAAAAAATCCACACATTTGAAATTACTGTTTTCCAACATATTTGGAAGTCATTCACATGCACATGCTCTTTGACCATCATCATTCTATATTTCAGTAAATTCCGCAAAAAGGAATGGCGAGTACTTAACCTTTTTAACTGCACAACATTAGACTTGCTTGGGCCTTCCCTGAAATAGGCCCAGTCCTCTCCAGGTAGTCCCAACTTCTGACATTTGATTACAACAGTGTATTTCTAAACAGACAAAGTTTTTTTAACTTCTCATGAAAGAAGGTGAGGGTCTGCATTACTACGAACACTTATACTTAACACAGCACTTCCAGCCAAGGAAAGGGCATATGACCTACTTAGCTCTGATGTAATATAACATCAAGAAGGTAGTTTTACTACAGCACCATAAATAAGGATCTAAAAGGAAATATTACACGAGGGCATCAATGTTACCTTTCTATAATTATATAGTTGTTGGAACTATCTGATTTCACCAAAACGGTATATAATTCCAAGGATCTTCCACACATGTATTTGTACATGTAAGTGTGCATGCACACAAGCAGACACCTCCCACATGCACACAAGCAGACACCTCCCACCACACACTCTCTCTCCAATAAGCAATATACTGCTCCATTGTGGTGATGCACTTGTTTTTTGCTCTTATTACTGTCTGTAACTAATGTTTCATGACACGACCGGGTACAACGTAAGGCAATGATACAGTACAGATTCATACTGTCTAATTAAAGCTGTCATACTAGCTCTATTTTATGTGCTGAGTATCAACTAACAACATTTAACAGCATTTTCACTTTACTAGCTTGATATTGTAGTTTTGTTCAGTTATCCTAATGCTGTTTCTTTCTAACACAGGGTTAAAGGAGCTCACACAGACATGCTGCCATACCAGTGTCTAACAAAATGTTACTGCATGCATTGCTCCGAAAGACTCCTATAACATACATAATAACTAATGAGGATCAGGCTTAGGTCTTTATTTATCTCCTTGCAGTATAATTAGTAGGGAAAGAGAAGACAAGTATCAAAAGACATATTTAGTCTAAATGGGGAAAGATGGTCTGATGGTGTTTTTGATAACGGCAAAGTTTGGACTGAGCTTAGAACGTCAATAGAAATGGTGAAGGGGCCACATGGATTACCACCACAGATACTAAAGAATTCAGTAGAAGTAGAGGTGGATCACTTAGCGGGAGAGTTCACTAAGTTATTAAAGGAACAGATGGTGCCTGAAACTGGAGGACAGCAGTTGGAGCAGGAGTTTAAGGGATGGGATGCAGTATGGGGAACTGGAGACTAAGTTACTCTCTTCTCTGTAATGGAAAAATTATGTAAAAATCTTTGAGGGAATGCTTAGCTTGTAGTTTTGTGAAGCAATTATCTCTAAACTGACTATCAGTGCGTTTCCACAGCAAAGTGGTCATGCCCAATTAGATTTATGAATGGGTGTTAGCAGAGATAGATAGTGCACTTAGTGGCTATACTGTACTTGGACTTCAGTAACACATTCAAGTCTGTGCCACATAGGAGGCTTGTAGAGAACAGCAAAGAAATTGGATGTAGTAACTTTGTGAGACTGGTAGAAAAAGCGTTTTGACATTACAGTGCAAACACCTACGTATATACATGTGCCTAGCTGGATTTGGCCTTTGTAATGTCTGCAAAAAGTAAACCAACAGTTACCTCTTGCACTGTCTCCTTCTATTTCCTTCTATTACAGACAGCAAACACAGGATCTCATGCATAGCACAATTACTACTGTGTCAATAGCTCAACAGCTAGTGCACTTACCTTTAGTTTGAGAAGACCAGAAGGATATGGGTTCTATTCCTACCCCAGTTGTTTAGATTAATTTTTCCAAAACTCTGACTGTGGTGTAACAAAGTAGGCTGCTGTACTCCTCCTTTGGATGAGATAATAAACCAAGGTTCCATCTGTCTTAGTTAGTGGTAATCGAAGTTGATATAAAAGAGCCCAAGACACTTAGCAATAAGTATTCAAGGTTTTCAGTGCCCTGGTTAAATCTCCCCTAGTCAATATGAACACCTGCTTAAGTCTCCCCTGAAAAGGGGCTGCTAGCCTTGTGGGACTAATCCAGTCAACAAAATGGAATAAAATAAAATAAAAAAACTGGTAACAAGACCTGCTAATTCACTTGGTAGTACTTTAACACATCTTGAGGTACATCAGTTTTCCAAAGCAGTTGCTATACCCCTTGTTGTCAGTATCATAGGCACAGTCAACCTCCATTCAATCTACTGTGCACAGACTTCATTCAAATGTTGTTCATTTAAAATCCTGTGCAGAACAAATAGAACAGCCTGAGTTGTCTCGTGATTCTTATATCAGACTGAGTGATGAGCAAGAGGGTAGTAATAATGAAAGTACCTGTTTATCATCCACTCCAGTACTTGATGCAGTGGATCATAAAGTGCTTAACAGCCAAGAACATACTTTCTCATGCCTATTACATGGAATAATTGGAACTTGAACAAGGAAGCTTTTCTTTAAATTTGCAAATAAACGTGACCAGATGAAAACTTAAGGCAGTGAATAAAATTTCACATTCATCATTCCAGGTTATATTCTGCAGTGGCCAGGACAACTGACCAGCTTGCAAAGCATTATGGTAACCTTCCATGTGCCCTAACTACTGAACAGCTTGAGGAAGGCGGTACAAAGGCAGTGGTTAGAGCACCAATATCCATGCCCTGGCATAGAAACATACTAAAAAACGGGATGGAGAGAGGGTATTATTACTGTAACAGTGATCCATTCAAATATCTACTGTTACTGTAAGTTTACTTATACAGATATGCTACTGTTAGTCATTAGATCACTGCTGCAGTAAAGTAATCTATACGGTTCGAATACCAGGGCTTAGAAAGAAAAGGAAGTGGAAAAGGGATCAGAGTCCAGGGGTTTCTGGAGAATAGCCCTAGCAAAACATGGTCTTGACATATTAAAAAAAGAGTCTAATTTGTAGTGCTTGGTAAAGATGTGCACAAATGAGCAATCTGCTGGCTATAGTATATTTCTGTAGTGCACCCCTTTCCAAAAAGCCACAGAAGTAATCAAAGACCTGGTAGAGTGGATCCTGACCACTTTTGAGTGTAACCGAAAGCAATGGTATGAAAGAACCATTATCTGTTTTGACACTGATTATTCCCTATGAAGGTAAGAAAAAAAAGGGCAAACGGTTAGACTTCTTGAAGGTTTTTGTCCTGTCAACACAGCATCTAAGTTGTCTGTGAACATCCAGAGTATGTAGAGATCCTTCTCCCCTAGATTTTGGTTCTGGATAGAAAACAAGGAGATGACTTGCCTGGCTGAAAGTAGACTCTAAAGCCACTTTAGGAAAAAAAGGAAAGATTTATTCTCAGTTACCCCAGCTTCGTAAAAGATGAGACAGGGTTGAATTACCATAAGCACTTGTAACTCAGATCTTCATGCAGAAGTCAGAAGAATGAACACTGTTTTCCAAGACAATAACTTTAAATCAGTCTCAAGAGCCAGTTCAAAAGGAAAAACTTTAAATTTCTCCATTACAAAATTCAAATCCCAAGAAGCCACCTGCCTTCCAGGTGGATGGATACATAAAATCACTTTCAAAAACTGTTTGACTTGAGGCACTTTAGAAAGGGGTGATCCATAGGCAGACCAGCAGAGATGGCCAAGAGGTGAATCTTGATGTGAAGAGTAAGAAAGGCCAGAAGACAATAACTCGTAAGTAATGTAGAAACAGAGGCATCAGGGCCTTAAAAGGATCATGGTTCTTTCTTTGGTGCAAGCTAGAAAAACATTTCCACTTGGCCAGATATGGTTTTCTAGTAGTAGGGCTCTTAACCTCCTTTAATACCTGCTGCAAGTTGCCAAAACAGTATTAAAATTTTATCATCAGTGGCGTTTTACAGTGTCGAGTTGCCAGCCCGGCGCCCAACCTTCCACAGAAGGCACACACATGCATACCTAGGGCCAATTTAGAGTGTCCAATCCACCAAAAGCATGTCTTTGGGATATGGGAGGAAACTGGAGCTCCCATGCGACCACAGGGAGGATATGCAGACTTTGCACAGAAGGCACCGCAGCAGAGAATCGAACCGGAGAACCTCTTGCTGTGAGGCGGCAACGCTAACAGCTGCACCACCGTGGCCGCTCTTTCTTCTTCCAGGCATTTTCCTAGATTGCTAGATGTCAATTGTGATCCCACTGCTAAAGGGTGACTGAGCTTCTAGTTCAAGGAACTAACAGCCCAATTTCCCTCCTTGTCATTCTCTCCAACACAGATGAATCAACTGTTTGTTCAAGCATTTTCTAAAAACCTACAAGTCTTTGTAGCATCAACAGCATGGGTTTAAGGAGGGCTACAACAGATCTACTAACTTGCTGTCTCTCACTGAGATAAGATGGGCAAAGCTAAACATTCTGGTGCCCTCTTTTGAAGACCCTATGTAAACCCTTCCATACAATCAATGACTCTTGATGGATCAATAGACTTGTTCCCTGAGACAGAGCCCGGGTACTATTAGATAGCTCAGTGACTACCATTTTAACAGATGCTGGTCTGTATGTGTTAAAGATACTCTGTAACAACTTTCAAACATTCTATTAGGAGTTCCACAAAGCTCAGTTTGAGGCCCATTACACTTTACAATATTTATTAATACCCTGCCTTGCTATCTCTCCTCTCTGCCTGTCTTTTTATTTGCAGTTGATTTAATTAGACTGAGAGATAACCAAATTCTTTCTGTAATGGGTATACAGCTGAGCTCCAGCTTACAAAAATATATTTTCTATAAGGTCAGAGTAAAAGGTCTGCAGATACAGGTACCACACATCACTGGAATGCACTTGGCAAACTCTCTATGACCAGTGAATCTATCCAATGTTTAACTCATTCCCTCCAGTATAGCTCTTTTGAGTGTCTACCTTTAACTCCCAGCGGTTGTGGCTTGAGCCTTTAAAAAATGAAGTTATTACCTTACAGTTCAAACAAATATTCATATATCTGGGCCTGTTAAGTTTTACTAGAAAACTGTAAATGGCAAACTATTCAGCATATGTTAATATTTACATTAGTGGCATTCATTCAGTTCAACACTTTAAATAGGGCACAATAAACTACTCTTTCAGTGGTATAACAAAATCTGTTCCTAATTTTTATTTTTATTCCATTAATGTTTACGTCATTAACTTCTAAGATATAGGAACACAATTTACAGGACCCACATTTGTGCATGTGTACCCTGTATGTTGTGCCTCTTTTTGATGTTCAAGTAGTGTACCACTGAAAGAGTGGTTTATTGTGCACTTTGTGAACTGTGTCTGTACTTTTACATTGGAAAAATGGAGTGCAAACTCAAAAATAGAATAAGTGAACACCTTAGGAATATCAGGGTTCAATGTCCACTCAACACACTTGCTAAACATATAGGGCAATATAATGAACACAAATTCAAGTTTGTTATATCAGAATCAATATCTCCCTCAGCCAGAGGTGGAGCATGGCCTTATTTACTGGAGAAAGCAGAATTAAGTTGGCAAATCAGACTAGACTGCATTCATTGGCCAGGCTTGAATGATAGTCAGTCAATTTCCAGTTTATTAAAATTGAAAGCTTTGAAAAGATAGATTAAATATTAAAGGTTCTGTATTTAATAGCCAAATTATTTATTAACATGTTCAGTAGGTTAGAGGTTGATTGTTTTCATATTCTTCTTGCACTTTAAGATTTTAGAATAACTGTTTTTTTATGCTTACATGACAAACTATGGTATTATTTATGTGATTTTACATATGTAGTCTTTTACTGTATTGTACCTGCATTGCATGGCATTATTTATGTGATTTTATACATGTAGTCTTTTACTGTAGTGTACTTGCATTTTTAAAAAATGGTCCCATTAAGAACAAAAAACTTTTTTGTATGTGAATGGAAGAGAGGAAGTGAGGTCACTAGTTTTATCTTTTAAAAGGAGGCTGAATGTAAAGTACTTTGTTTGACGAAGTTCCTCTATTAATGTGTTATGGGACGAAAGCGCTTACGTTTTGAATTTGGATTAAACTTGGAGTTCAAAGTTGGATTTGCCTCTGCTTGCTGCTTGCTGTTTGCTGCATTATGTTTATATTTGGATTATATTTTCACCTGCTGCACTACACCTGGTGTGAGCTCCTCCTTAAGCTGTTTAACACGAGTTTGGCTATAGAATTTATCCCCAAAGTATGGTAACTAAACTGCAATGGTGGTGATGCTCCTGTATAACAGCAGCCCAACCTCGGACCCATTAGTTTAACTAGTCTGATTTACAAAGCCATGGAATGCATATCTGACCTCATAAATTTATAATATCAAAAGCCTTATCAGTTTGGCTTTGTGAAAGAGAGATCCTACCTACACAGTTTAGTTAACTTATTTAAGAAGGTCACACAGACTGCACACATGGTCATTTTGTTCACCCAGCTTGTCTGGATCTGCGCAAAGCATTTGAACTGTATCCCATGCTGGTATTGTAAACAAGCTAAGTGCTTTAAAATTAAATCCATATAAGGTGAAGTGGATAGCCAGCTAGCTAGCTAAAAGAAAGAATCCACATAGTTAAGGTGGTAGGTGCCTCCTCAGAATGTATGATGGTAACTGGTGGTGTGAACCAGGACTCAGTAGTGGGACCCTTCTTTTTCAGCATCTGCTTCTCTGATATTCTAACCTGGAATCCACACATTTAGTTTCCCAAGTTTACAGATGATTGTAAACTGTGCATTACTGTCAAGTCTCTAATACTCATTCACTACAACAGGAATTAACCTTAGTAAATAAATGGTGTATGGAAAAAGGGCTAAAATTAAATGTGAAAAGTGCACTACTGTCACATTTGGTAAGCGGCTCTCTCCTGCAATGTACAGTTAATCACGATCTCGCTGACAATGTACTCCACAATCTTGGAACTCTTTTAATAATTCCCTCTCTTTCAACCACCATGTAGAAGCAGCAGTTAGAAAATCCTTCAATTTAACACAACTAATATATGAAGACATATTGCAAGCTCAGTAGAAGTGATCATTCCTTTTAATGAAGCCCTAATTAGGCCAATTATTGAGTACAATGCAAGGTTTAGAATGTGCTTTTCTAGATATATTAAGCAACTAGAAAAGCCCCAGAGATTCCTACATAAGATGATTGTGGTCAAAAAGTCCTGAGCTAACAGGAAAGGCCTGAATCACCTTTTTATTTAGTTTTTTACAGGCTTTTGCATAGTGAAATATGCCTTGTGTTCCACACCATTAGGAACCTCATTATCCTTAATCTCCTGTCTCTTCACAAGTCAAATAGCTCCAGTAATAGTAGAACTACATACTTAAATCTAGGCAAGCACATACATAAAATGTATTGGAGAGACATTTATTACCCAGGACCTACCTCAATTCTGGAATATACTTTCTTTGCATCTTAAACAAAATGATAACTTAGCATCCTTCAAATTAAACCTGGATGATTGGATTTGTACCCATACATTTACACTGAGACTAAACTGCCCCTTCTTGAGATGGGGGGGGGGGTGCAAGGTATAAGGTGGATATTGGCAAAATGTAAATGTTCACAAAACTGAAGAACAAGCACTTTAAAACAAAAGGATACACCAAGGCAGGGAAGCAGATAGAATCCAATTTATTGTAAGCGCTTTCGTCTTGGATCTATCTGCTTCCCTGCCTTGGTGTATCCTTTTGTTTTAAAATGTAAATGTTCTTAAGATGGGACTGCCTTGTATTTCCTATGCAGATTACACATATTTATTTATTTATTTTATTTAACATTTGTTTGCTAGTATAGTCCGACTGGACAACAAGTGTCCATTTTCAGCGGAGTCCTGCAGAGAAAAACTCCATACGTTTACAAAGAGAAGAAAAATTTACAAAAGAGACATTACAGAGTACAGTAGCATACAGGTTGTAGACTTTAAAGCCATTATTAAACAATAAGAGGATATTCCCCCTTTTGGTTGAAAATACAAGTGTACAGAATATACAATGAGAGTAGATAAGAACCTGGTAGAGCATTGCAAAATATTTCACAATTGAATAAGAGTATATAAATGTTTAAGCTTTCCATATATACATTCAAGCAAAGATACATCTAAGAGTATAAATTACATATATATGCATACACATACACACACATATATATATATATATATATATATATATATATATATATATATATATCTATATACACACACACACACACATATGCATACATACACACACACACAGATATATATATATATATATATATACACACACACACACAGATATATATATATATATATATATACACACACACACATATATATATATATATATATATATATATATATATATATATATATATATATATATATATATATATATACACACACACATATATATATATATATATACATACACACACACACACACACATATACAGGTTACTGCTCACACATGGATAGGTATAGTTAGATGGTGGTGTTTGTGTTGTCCAGGACAGATGGGATGTAGAAATAGTAAGTGGACGAGGCTTCAGGGGTCAATTACAGTTGCGTAGATGGTTGGTGAAGAGGTATGTTTTAAGTAGGCTTTTGAAGGAGGATGTGGAGTTTTGTAGTCTGAGGTCAGGGGGGAGGTTGTTCCATATTTTTGCTATTCCATCGGGAAATAGTGATTCCCTGGAGTTGTTTTTGCATGTGATGGTTTCGATTAAGGCTTTGCTGGAGGACCAAAATTGTCTATTTGAATTATAGAAGTTCAGCATGCCAGTCAGGTCGGGGGGTTTCTCAAGATAGTACAGAATTAGATGACCTAGGCTGAGTTGATGGTACCTTAATAGGTTCGGAAATTCAAGCCAGTGCAAGGCCTGTAGGGAAAGGCAGTGGTTGGATTGTGATTTGGCATTGGTAGCGAATCTAGCAATTTTGTTGTACCAGATGGAAAGTTTATTAAGGTCAGTTTTTTAAAGATTAGTTAGAATTGGGGATGCATAAAGTAGAGTAGATAGGAGGTGGGTCATGGCTATTGCAATTCAAGATTAGGTGATTAGATAACTTTTACAGCGATAGAGGGGAACCTAGCTTTTTGTGGACTTTAGTGATGGTTGTTGATATGTGCTTTGTGAATTTGATTTGCTGGTCAATGGTAACTCCTTGGAGTTTAGCCTCAGTGACAGGGGTGAGCATGATATTGTGACTCTCCTTTCAGATTGCACATATTAGGTATTATGAACAACTAATGGTGAACATAAACACACTAAAGCTATGCTATTTGGAAACAAACAAAAACTAGATAAAGTACCTGGAAATTGGGGTATTCAGCACAACATCCTTGACCCTATAAAGACAGTTGACAGATTCACATAGCAAGGCTTTTGCCATTATTAAACGCTCGACTTTCAATATTGTATCCAAGTCACTAAAGTCAAAGAAAATAAACTACTCTTTTCTGCTAAAAAATCACGCTGCCTCTCCTCCTTTTGAAGAACAGCTATAGAGATAGGAGTATTTTTTCCTTTATTAGAATAGGAGCACCCTAGTTTCAGCTGCTTCAAAAAAGAATCATACTTTCCCACAAACCATATACAGTGATATTTGTGGATTTATTAGCTTCTTACACTCTCATCTCTGTGAGAACACCATTATTACACATGCTAAAACAAAATGGCTACCAGTGCACTTTAGATCAACGCTTATAATTGCACTCCTAACTTACAAATTTGTCTATCTTAGTTCCTTCTCCTTTTTTACTGGCAAATTGTCTATGGGAAGCATCCCCTACAAAGTACAATTGTGTATAAACTTACCATAACAGTTGATGTCTTATATATCACTGCTGATGTATTCTTAACCATTGGGTTATCACTGCTGAAGTCTGGCTACCAAAGCTTTACCTTCCCAGGATTGTACGTCTGATTTATGACCTCAGCTCATAAGTGTAGGGTATGGTTTGTGTGCCTCCTGTTTGCTCTGAATATTGCTGATCTGTGGCTGCATTTTATTTTGATTTGAAGCTCTTCATTTAAGGTTTGACCACTTTTATTTTGTATCTTACTCAAGAATTACATTTGCTTTGTTTTAAGTTTTCTGTTTTTTGTTGGAGTTTTAAGAGTTCCTGGCTAGGTTCAGTTAAAAAGTTACCAAAGAATTCCTTTACAAACTATGAATAGCTTCAGTTAATTAGTGGGATGAGCAGAGAAACAGCATTACTCTTATATTTAGACATATCTGTATTCAGCTGAAGTGTTTGTGTGCCTTCTGTTTGCTCTGAATATTACTGATCTGTGACTGCATTTTATTTTGATTTGAAACTCTTCATTTAAGGTTTGATCACTTTTATTTTGTATCTTATTATAGAATTACATTTGCTTTGATTTAAGTTTTCTGTTCTGTTGGAGTTTTAAGAATTCTTGGCTAGGGTCAGTTAAAAAAAAGTTACCAATGAATTCCTTTCCAAACTGTGAATATCTTTAGTTAATAAGTGGGAGGAGCTAAGAAAAAGCATTGCTCTTATGTTTAGAAATATTTGTATTTAGCTGAAGTGTTTGTGTGCTTCCTGTTTGCTCTGAATATTGTTGATCTATGGCTGCATTTTCCACCCTCTCTCCTACTCAGTTCTTGTTGTGTTCTTAAATTTTGTGGCTTTTGAGTTGCCCACACATACTGTAAATCCCATTTTGGACACTCCTCCCAGTCCAATCACATCAGCTCATTCTACTGGATAGAGAGAGGTAATTTGGGAAGACCCACCCCTTAGTTTCTCAACCTTCCGTTATCATGTTTCCTCACTTCCCACTTAACCTAAAGAAAGAAAAATATTCACTGTATTCATCTGCTTTTACTGTATTTGTGTTTCATTGCACTTTATTACTTTATTTAACTTTCGCTGCTTGTTCTTAAAAGTAATCAATTGCATTTATTCTGCTGCATTTATTACTGCTTGTTAGCAGCCTGATTAAATTATAACTGTTGGTCTAAGCCTTTTGGTTTAAGCACTTGGGCTTCAGGTCAGATGTTTGACATTAGGAAGGTTTGTGGTCTCCACTCTTGTGGCAGGAGAGGTAGCTTACATCCTTCTAAGTTGGGAACTGCTGGTTGAAGGCTGTGTGTGTCTGTTATTCTAAAAGTGTCTTGGGTCTGGTTTACGCACTTGGGCTTCAGGCCACTTATTTTACATTAAGAAGGTTTGTGGCCTATACTCTAGTGGGAGGAGAGGGTAGATTCTGCCCTTCTGAGCTGGGAATTGCTGGTTGAAGGCTTAATTGTGTCTGCTTATTTGAACTGTTTCTTTCTGAAATTGATGCACCTTGTTTGCTGTAGCATAGACTAGATTCAAACTTGTTGAATCTAGCTCTGTTTGTATAACTTGAGCATTAATCCATGCTATCTTTTTTTGGAGAGGGCTCCCCTGAACCCTGGTGGCAGGAGTGTGCAGTTAGAACTCGACTGAAGGTTGCTGGAACAGGGCTCAAGTTTCGAGCTATTGCACTGGTTAATTGGTTAATCTGTTTAAATCAGTTTGCTCTTATTTGCTACTGTTATATTTAAGTGTGTTTCTATTCTTCTGTGTTAAATCAACCTAAACAGAGTTTTAAATATCTTTAGCATAGTGTGGGTATAGGTTTTTCTGTATCCAGATCTGTTTGTGTGATTCCTGTGTTCCTGCTATGCCATCTTGTGTTGGCCAGGGCCTGCTTGCACTTAGTGGGAGTAAGTGAACTGGTTGGAACTGGACTGGCATAGGGTGTTTAACTAAGAGCTCAGGGACAGTGGTTGATTGGTCAATTCCAGTGTTTCTATTCTACTTTAATGTTTGTGGTATTTAAACCCAGTATATTTGCACAGGTTTGTACTTGTTGCATGTCGCACACTGTCACTGCGCTGTTTTAACCCTTTGCAAGGTATCTCATCTGCATTTTTCCCTTACCAGCACTCCTGTGTAAGTGATCCCCTCGCTTGCAGCTACTGTATTTATTTTATCCAGCCCTACTCACACTTATAGGTACTGTCCTCATATAGTACCCACTCTACTATCCTGATCTCGCTTCCACAGATTCTGATAACCATGGACGGATAAATTCCTATGGTTTCTCCTGCTAGTCTGGTTGATATGGGCATCCAGAGACAGTGTAGCAACTGCCTTATGTACACAGGCAACTCTCTACTACTACCATCTAGGAACACAATATGTGAGAGATGCAATTACATTAAGAACCTAGAATCCTTGCTGTCTCAGTCACAAGCCAGTACATCTGGCACTAAGAAGGTTGTCTGCACAAAAACAAGAAACACCACACCACTAATACCACCCACACCTGTACAACACACTCCTACACATGCAAAGGTTCTCAACAAAAACATACCTAAACAAAAGAGACCTCCGAAGCAAAAACACACACGGACATCACAACCCACAACACCAAGCACCACACACAGTACACATGCCTGTGTCTCACAGCCTCTAAGGCCCAGCCACAAACCCAACATACTAATCATAAGAGACTGTATCATGAGACACACAGATGTGCCTCTCACCATGTTAGAAAAGGAGAAAGTCACTGTAAGTTGCTTGTCCGGTGCTAGAATCTGCCATATAACACATGCACACAAGTCTCTTAACAACAGGTACTGTTATGACTCTGTCATAGTCCATGTTGGTGTGAATGACCTGAGTGTACCTCTCTGGACTATGTGACAATTCTATTATGCCTTGTGCTTGTAATTCTTAAGTTATTGTTGGAAGCAGATGGATCTGGTTGTGGGGAGGGGGAGGTATGCCATTTAGTGGTGAAATCTCCACCCAAGACATGGCATAGCCTTTTTCAATGACAGAAAAAACTCAATGGGCTGTGGCAATCTTTTTTTACGTGGCAAAGGATTGGGTAAGCTCATTTGAGAAGGTCAGGGAAAACAGTCTATAGATAGTCATATTGATTTCTTCCCAAAAGAGGGGCCTCCCAGAGGAGGAATTCCTCTGTGCTTTTCATGGGAATCTCCTTCTGGGACCCTCCCTCTATTTCCGACTATGCCTAGGTTCTCTTCTGACAAAGGGAAGGGTTTAGTTGGATAATTCCTCTGGTACTTAGGTACAGAGCTTAACAGACGCTGACAGCAGTCCTTCATTCCCTGTTCATGAATAGTGTTGAAAAGGTTAGCCACTTGTGGGCCAAATAAGAGGATGCTATTTAAGAGAATCCACAATTTTTGCTTTAAAGTCTTCAGACAAGGGTTGATTATACAACCATGCATACTTTTGGATGACAGAGGCAGTGTAAGCTACCCTGGATGATACCTCTGCAGCATCATAACTACATTTAATCCTGTGTCTGGCTATTTGGGTAAACCTGACTAAGGACAGCATTTGCTGTTTAGAGTCAGTTTCCTGTGGATGTACCACTGCCTTGTGTAAGGAAATGAGAATGGATATCAAATACTTGGTCATCTGGGTTTGGTAATTAATAGCCCTGAATTGCAAGGTAGAGGAAGTATAAACATTTTCCTCCACCCATCCACAGCCCTGCTATCTTTGTCAGAAGGGAGGGCATTGGCATTTGGAAGAAGCTTTGAAAGTTTATCAGAATAAAGAGACACTGCAGAAGGAGATGCTACAGGGTTTTTAAACAGGAAAGTAAAATCATTAGAAACCTTATAAAATCCAAGTGGTCTTTTGGAGGCAGGAGGCTGTGAGTCTGGGGCAGCTGAAGTGGACTGAAAAGCATCTAAGAAAGCCTCAAGAAATGGAGGAATTGGAGAAGGGTCTGGGGTGTCCATTTCCAAGAGGTTATAGTATATTTTCTGGACCTCTGTGATCTGCCTAGACTCGCACTCAAAGTGGTTCATTAAGTTTAAAATTGCTTCTCTAAAAGAAGGTTTTTCCACAGGAGAGTTAGGTATAATGGAGTCCTCATCATCAGAAGGGACTTGGCCAGGAGAATGGATTTGACTGGAGTAGCCACGGAATAGTCAGAATCAGAAACCTCCTCATCTTCTAAGGGAGATGAAACTACAGTAGTCTTTTGTGGATCTGGGGGAGGGGGATGGGAAGAAAAGGAAGGAGGCTTTGGGACCCAAGTGGCCTTGAACAGACCTGGGAAAAGACTACACTTTCCTTCTGTTAAGAGGGAGGAGGAAGAGAAGAAAAACACAGGATTCGGGTTTTTTTGCATTTCTTTTCTGGCGAGACATCTGCCTGAACCAAGCACATTGGTTCAGATCCCTGACGTATCTTTATAAGTTTACCTCAGATCTCTTCCCTAATGAGTATCTGAGGGATGCCCTCTGGACACTGAGATGATAATTTGTGGTTAATTTTTTTCTGTGAATTCCTCACTTGTACAGCTCTCTGATGTCATACGAGCCTCTGGCAGGGTCTTGGTGGACAGTATCTGAGGTGGAGTTGGACATGCAGTGCTTTTTGAAACCTCAGCAGGTACATTGGAATCAGAAAGAGACAACTGAGTCTCAATCCTAGGCCTTTTATGGTTTTTCTTAAGGGGTGGAGGTACATCTGGGGAAGTGGAGTCTTCCATCTTGAAGTGGACCAAGCATTTCAAATGTAGGGTCTCCAAAAAGTGTTGAGCACGGACAAATGGGACTGCAAGATCTTGGGTACAAAAGACTGGCAAACAGAACAGGTCTTGTACTCATGTTCCACTCCTAAGTGGAAAAGGTGCTGGGTATGCAAGTCTGTACGGCATTTGCCTACCGCACTCACACTTACCCCTCCTACCTGACATCTAATACTGATAAGGCAAGACAGTTTTAAAAAAGATAAAGGGAGGTTCCCCAGTGGGGCACTTATCTGATAATTCAAAGGAATGGTACCAATGACCAAATGATCAGTATGACAGATATGTGACCTGCCTTAGGGATGGTGACAAGACAGACTGAAGAATTACAATTGTATGCCTGCATATACTGCTACACTTGAGGGATGAGATCACACTTTGGATGTATGACCCCGGAAAGCTAAAACTTTGGTGCTTCAGCCAGATATCAGTGGTAATAACCCACTGGTTATGAATACTGCCACAGTGATTTCAGTCAGGACATCCTTAGACCTTGACATTCTTCTCCAAAACACAAGCAGTTATGATTGGAGAGCTCCATCATAATTCATTGTAATGCATGGAGCTTGAAATATTTTACAGCTTTGAAGGATGTAAAATGGAGCAGCCACACAGAGCAGACAGACATGAAGTGTGCATATGAAAATCTGATGGCTCTGTGTGCCCAAAAGTACAGCAGGTTAAAAAGAAAAACAGCAAGTTTTGAATTTCACTGTTTACTGTGAATGAATTTTTGCAGCGGGCTTCAGGGGCCTTCAGTTTCTGCAACTCCCAATGTGAGAGCTACTTCTATTAACTCTGGCAAAGTTGTCCATCAGAGTAGAGGAAACACTGTAAAGTACCGCAACTGTGGAATTAGCATATATTCCTCAATTTACATTCACAGCGTCACTCTTCTGAGTGCTGCAGCTCTGGTCCTCAGAATTTCACGATACCCATTTTATTCATTGGCTTATACATGTACTTGCTTTCATGACCACTGCTTCCTAATCTGATAAATTAATTTTTTACTGTAATGCATCTGAAACCAAGCGTGTGGAAGAAGAGAGTCTAAAGAACAGCTTACCTACATGTTTAACAAATGCATGCAAACACACACACACAAAAAAATACAAATAGTTACATGGTGGTGCTGCGGTAGTGTTGTCGCCTCACAGTAAGACGCTGTCCGGTTCGATTCTCAGCTAGAGCATCTTTTGCGTGGAGACGTGTGTGAATGGGCATACCTTCGTTGAAGGTTGTGCGTCAGAGCTGGTAACTCGGCACGTAAAAATCAACTACCAATCATTAGCAGACCAGAGTTCAGCTGTGGCGACCCCTAACAGGGAAAAGCTGAAAGACACAACAAGTAAATCTTGTGAAGTACTAGAAAAAGCATACCACTGTCTGGTGCTTTGCTGATTTACGTTTTGCAGTATGTAAATGAAATCCTGCTTAATGGGGGACATTATTATTCTCCCACAGCATATGGTCATATGGCATTATTCATTTATTTACTGAAACTTGATTACTGGGAAAGTATGACTGGACACACACCCATTTTCAGTGGTAGCCTGGGGACAAAAACTACAAAGTATAACAAAACATTTTAAGAACAATAATTTTACGGTCTTTAAAATAATACAAAAACAACTACAGTTTAAATAATTGCACTTAAGTAGATATAATATGAAAGCATTGGTTAAGAACATTTGCAAGTTATATGACAATGATTTAGTAATTGGAAAAAAAAAATCTGTTTATAGAGAAATTAAAGATAAGTGAGCATAATACAAACAGGAATTGCAATACAAAATGAGAAAAGAGCATACTTATGGTATATGTAGAGAGAAAGCTAGTGAAGAGAACTTGATAGAAGTAAGCAAATGAGTGAAGACAGGAGAGTAAGAAAATATAAAGTATGAATTGGTATTTGTTCACATTTAGGGATACAGCTTAGTCTGGTGTTGAGCAAGAACAGAACCAACTTTTGGCTAGGAATTCGTTCAGAATGGTTTTAAAGGATGGGAGGAAAAGTATTGACCTGTTGGACAGAGATAAGGAGTTCCATGGTACAAGTACAAACAATGCCCATCAGATTTGATAGGTTTGTGGACAGGGAGATGATTTTGCTCATTGGATCGTAATGACCAACCGGGAATACAGCTGTGTAGAATATTAGTGCTGGACAAGCAGATGGATTCTGGATAATTTTATAGTTGGTAAGAAGCTGTATACATGTTATTTGATGGGGTAGTTCTAACAAATTTAGGCTTTTTGGTGATTGATATATATATATATATATATATATATATATATATATATATAGGGTTCTGAAAGAGGTATTTGCTGCAAATTTAGCAACACTGTTATAGCATTGCTCAAGTTTTGATTTTTGTGATGCCTGAAGGTTAGTAAGGATGGGAGCACCATAAAGAAGTAGTGGCAAGTGTAGCTTTAGAAGAGTTGGTGAGAGTTTTTGGCTCTATAAAGCATCCCTAGTTTTTGATGAGTTTTCCTTATGCAATTTTGTATATGCAGGTCAAATTTAAGACTGTCATCCACTATCATACCTCTCAACCTCTTAGAGTAAGAAATCTGGACAAAGCCATAAAGTGGTACAAATAGGGACGGTTTTGAAATATTGTTCTTAGAAAGTTGATAGACTAACAGGTTTTGCATTAGAATGAATTTTCTGAAGGGTATGAAGTCTAAAACTTAAATGTCTGGCATTATTTTCTAACTTTAGTCTTTAATAATTTGCCACTAATTTGCCAGAAAGCCACAATGTTATGAAAAATCGACCAAAAATATAAGGCAAAAATCTGGACATTCTGCAAAAATCTGTACACTTGAGAGGTATTGTCCACGATCATCCCTAATAATTTGCTATAAGAAGTAACTACAATAGTTATATTGTCAAGAGAGAGAACTTTATTTTTTTTTTCATGGGAGAAGAACTTTAGGGAAAAAAGTATTTTTTTTTCTTTTTTAAGAGTTGAGCATGAGTTGAGGTTGTGAGTTACAAGGCCATGCATCAGTTGCTGTTAAAGCTTTCTGTGTAATTTTATGGAAATATGTCATGTTGTCAGATGTGCAAATGATTGTGGAGTCATCTGCATACTGTTTTAGGGAGGCTTGTTGTGTGGATCATAGGCGGTTACTAGGCTAATGACCTTACAGGCCCTTACAAGCTTAGACAAGTGCCAAGTTTTACCCTTATTTCCACGTTCAGCACCTATCAACGCTGTCCAAGAGGGACACAGGTGGAACCCTTGGGGTGAATTTAAGGTTACCCATCCAATTGTCCAGACTGTGTTTGAAGAGGGCCAATGAGATGCTCTGCTTGACATGAAGTGGGAAGCTATTCCAAAGGTGTGGTAATCTCTGGGAGGCAAATCTGTCCCTCCAGCAGGTGATGGTGAGAATGTTAAAGAGGAGGAGACTGAGGCTATAACCCTGTAGAACAACAGTGATGACTGGGAGATAAGGATAGGGGGTACAGTGCCATTTTACTGACTGATACCTATTGGACAGGTAGCTTTTGAACCACAGAAGAGTGGGCTGAGAGACATAATGAGGACATCTGAAGTAGAAATTTGCTGTAACAAACTGTTTTGAAGGCTTTAGACCAGTTTTGAAATAAGGAGGAGACTAGTTTGCCATTATCTTTATTGACAGTATGTATATAGGTTAGAAGTGCAGTGTTAGTACTACGGGAAGGATGGGAAGCCATGTTGTATGGAGGATAGCAGTTCTTCTTGCAGGAGATAGTTTAGCAATTGCTTTTGAATACATTTTTCAAGTAGTTTGGAGAGAGGGGATAAGAGTGCTATATGTGTAAAGTTAGTAATGTTTGTAGAATTTCCTCCTTTCTTCAGAGAGATAATTTATGACTCTTTCAAGACAGACAAAATGTGGTATTCCTGGAATGACACACATATAAGAATTGAGATGGGGTAGACAATGCTATTGGCTGCTATTTTTAGGTACTCGCTTGGCAGGTCATCAGCTGAAGAAGAACATGGTTTAAGTTTGTTCAAGATTAGTTTTATATAGGATGTGGGCACAAGTTTGAAGGTGACAGTGGATGTGGTGATAATAAGAAGTTATGTACCTACCATAACGTTCCATGTTAGTTTTCTTCTTCTCGCCTTCTTTCTTGCTGGATGGGTTCGGAGCCAATCCTCGGCTCCGACTCGGCCAATACTAAAGCTCGAGAGCTAATTCCACCGGCTCGAGGCTCCCCTATATCCCACAATGCTAGGCAGTAACTACTCAGATCTTGTTTGATAGCTAAAACCAAGCAGTTCTGGTCTCCATAGAATGGAGAAGAGAGAAAAGGAACCCACCTCTAAATATAAAACTGTGGGTAAAACTACCACAAACATAAAAAGGGAGAATAGAGGTGGTAGAACATGTGGGAAGGAAAAAATCCCAATGGAAGATCCCAAATATTCCTATCGGTCTGCCCAGGCTAGGGGGAAGGAGGGTGGGACGCAAGAAAGAAGGCGAGAAGAAGACAACTAACATGGAACGTTATGGTAGGTACATAACTTCTTAATGTTAAGTTGTCATTCTCGCCTTCATTCTTGCTGGATGGGACCGCATCCCTAGCACCTTATCCCAGGTGGCCTATCGGAACAGACTCTTGAGAACAGTGGAACCAAAGTTGGCATGGTTTCTGGAGGCCATATCCAATTTGTAATGTAAAATAAAGGTATGAGGAGAAGCCCATGTGGCTGCTGCACAAATGGAATCTATTGGCAGCCTGTCCTGAAAAGCTACAGATGTAGCTAATGCCCTAGTTGAATGAGCTCTAGGTCTTGAAGGCAGTTTTTGATGTCTGATTTCATAGATGAAGGTAATTATAGAGGTAAGCCATCTTGAAAGGGACACTTTAGTAACTGGAAGGCCCAATTTCCCTTCCGCATAAGACAGGAAAAGCTGATCAGATTTCCTGAACTGTTTAGTCTTGACTAAATAATATCTAAGTTGGCGGTGAACATCTAGAAAATGTAACTTTTGTTCCGACCTGTTGGAATAATCAGGGAAGAAGACGGGGAGATCAATCGTCTGATTTAGGTTTGCCTCAGAGGAAACCTTAGGCAAGAAGGACGGATTAGTCCGGAGGGACACCCTGTCTTTATGGAAAACTAAGTAAGGAGGACGACTGCAAAGAGCATGAAGTTCAGATACCCTTCTAGCTGATGTTATGGCTACTAGAAAAACTGTTTTCCATGAGAGCAACTTAAGAGGGCATGAAGCTGTTGGTTCAAAGGGGGGGAGAATGAAGGATGCTAGGACCAAATTCAAGTCCCATTGAGGTGGGGGGTCTTTGATTGGGGGCTTGAGCAGAAAAACACCTCTTAAAAAGGCTTTGCAGAGCTTATGGGACATGATACTGGAGTCTGAGACACCTACATGAAAGTTAGATATAGCAGCTAGTTGTACTCTAATGGTAGATGAGGAAGAGCCTAAATGAAAGAGCTCTGCCAGAAAGTCTAGGATAGACTGGATAGGTGCAGTGAAGGGGTCTATATTTTTTGATGCTGCCCAGAAGGAAAAACGTTTCCACTTACTATTATAAATCTTCCTGGTAGAAGACTTGTGAGAGGCTATCAGGATGTTACGGACCAAATGAGAGATTAAGGGAAGCCTGGCTAGGGTAGGAATCGGACAGACCACGCTGTGAGGTTGAGAGATTGAAGGGAGTGGTGCAGCTGGCCCGACTGGTGGGTCAAAAGATCTGGCACCGGGTCCAGATGCCAAGGCTGCTCCAACAGGTAATGATGGAGGAACGGAAACCATATCTGTCGAGGCCAGTAAGAGACAATGAGGATCATGGTAACTCTCAAGGTGATAGCTTTCTGAATTAATTGAGATATCAGTGGAAAGGGGGGAAAGCATACAGAAGTCCCCGGGGCCAATCGTGGACTAGAGCGTCTCTGGTGGGATGGCCTGGTAACAGGAAGAGAGTGAAGAAGTCGTGACTGTTTTGGGGAGTGGCAAAAAGATCGCAGCAAGACTGGCCCCATCTTTGGAATACTTCCAGCACTGATTTCTTTAGAGACCACTCGTGAGGCATTGTCCGCAATCACGTTGGACTTCCTGGGAATGTGCATTGCTATCAGAAAACGCTGAGAAGAAATCGCCCATTGCCAAAGTCTGAGTGCCTCTCGACATAAGGGGTAGGACTTGGTTCCGCCCTGTTTGTTGATGTACCACACTACGGACATGTTGTCCATCTGAATTGCAATAGTCCCTGTGGGAAGAGAGTCCTGAAGGGCTTGCAATGCTAAAAGCACTGCTCTCATCTCCAAGACATTTATGTGCAAGTGGCACTCGAAAAGTTGCCACGTGTCCTGGACTGTCCTGCCCTGATAATGCCCCCCCCACTCGATCAGGGAGGCGTCCGTTGTCACCATGGCGATGGGGGGGGGGAATGAAGGGTCTGCCCTGGAGAACTTGAGGTGATGTGATCCACCAAGACATGTGATTCTTGCATGATTGAATTAGTAGGATGATGTGAGACATCGGGAGCTGTTGGAAGGACCATTGAGTAAACAGCATCCACTGGAGGATCCGCATGTGAAAACGAGCTAAGGGGAGAAGTGTGATAGTAGCTGCCATGAGCCCTAATACCTTCAAGACTACCCTGGCTTTGACCTTGTTGCACTGAAGTAGAAGGTAAACTTGTTTGCGATATCCAACACTCTTTGCTCTGTAAGTCTGGTGGACAGATTGACTGTGTCTAAGGTGGTGCCTATAAAGGTAATAGATTGACAAGGTGACAAGGCAGATTTTTTGAAATTTATTGAAATGCCTAGAGCTTGGCAAGTTTGGATGGTGAAGTCTCTGGATAGAAGCAGTTGATGTCTGGTGGTGGTGGTAAGGAGCCAGTCATCCAAATATAGAAACACCTGGAATCCTTGACGTCTCAAGTGAGCCGCGACCACTGCCATGCATTTGGTAAACACTCGGGAGGCTGTAGTGAGACCAAAGGGCAGGGCTCTGAACTGGTAGTGACTGGCTCCCAGCCTGAAGCGGAGAAACCTCCTGGAGCGTCTGTGCATTTTGATATGGTAGTACGTATCCTGAAGGTCTATCGAGCACATCCAATTGTCCTGACCCAAGAAGGGTAGAATGGACTGTAGCGTGACAATCCGGAATTTTGTTTTTTTGATATAATTGTTTAACTTGCTGAGATCCAGTATTGGTCTCCAGTCCCCTGTTTTTTTTGGCACCAAAAAGAATTTGGAGTAGATTCCGGATCCTTTCTTGTCTGCTGGGACTGGTTGGATAGCTCTTTTTGACAGCAGCTTTGATATTTCTAATGTTGCTTGTTCCCTTAGACTGGGTGGAACGTCTGGAAGGGATCCTTTCGGTTGGGATGGGATGTGAATAAAGGGAATTTTGTAACCCTCGGATATGATTGACTGTATCCATTTGTCTTGAGTGAGGGAAAGCCAGGCTTTTGGGTACAGTGATAATCTTCCCCCGACTGCCTCCGAAGGTGGACAGCCGGGTAGCTCCTCAGGGATGCTGAAACGGCTTATCAGTGAAAGTTTCTCTGCTACCCTGGTTTTGCGGACCACCTCTGCCCCTAGGGCGGCATCTATTGTTATTCCCCCCTCTGCCTCTAGAGGGGAATCGACCTTGTGCGTCAGATGAGACTCCCTGTGGTTTGCGGAACCACATTTTTCCCCCCTTCTGACCTTTTGGATAAGGTCTAGAAGGGGTAGAAAAACAGACTCCCACGACAGAGAGAGTCTTACCTTCCTGCTCGCAACTAGTCAATGTATCCTTCACCTGAGGTCCAAACAATGTTGAGCCATCAAAGGGGGAATTGGTGAAGGACACCTTGAAAGGGTCCGCAAAATTGCAAAGCCACATCCAGGCGTGACGTCGTAAAGCTACACCTGTGCCTGCGGCTCTACTCGCTCCATCAGCCGCATATGAGATAAGCCGCATGGAGGAGTTGACAATCGCATTCAGGGTTGCCAACTGGGAGTTCATTTTGTCTTGGAACCCCTCAGCTGTTGGATCCTGCATGGCTTCACCCATATCCTTGAGCAAATCTCTCTGGAGACGGGTGAAGTGACACAAGTAGTTCAGCGACCGCTTTGAAAAGGTCGCTGATGAAAACATCTGCTTACCGTACCTGTCCATGGTCCTAGACTCCTTATTAGGAGGATGGACAGGTACCGGAGGATCGGCTAACTCCTTCTTAGTGGCTGCGGCCACCACCATGGCATCAACAGAGACACCTTTAGATATAAACTCTTTCTCTTTAGGGGCAGTAATAAATTTTGACGGCCTCCTTGGGGTAGGTTCCACTGAATCAGGGGCCATCCAAGCCTTCCTTGCCACCACTTCCATAAGGGGGTCAAAGGGAGGGGACACCCAGGAGGTGGAAGGGCGAGAGCCAAACACCTCAAGGTAAACCGACTCGTCCTCTGAAGGGTTAAGGGCGGGCCAGTTCCCCCTCTGTTTCAGGATTTCAAGGATGTCAGCAAAAGAGACATCCTCAGAGGGGGACCGAGGGGAACCTTCAGATTCCTCCAAGTCGGTGTCAGAGGTGATAGACTCAGGGGAGTCAATGTGCTTCCTCTTGCACTGTCTCTTCCGAGGGGGTTCTCCTACCGGATCAGGAAAGGCCTGAGAAGAGGAGGGGAAACCTGAGGAGCTGGCTCTCTATGGTCTGTTACAAGGGAGTGGGTAGAAACCACCGCAGGCGCAGAAGAGGGAGGAGCTGATAGAGCCGACTGTGGGGTAGACACTGGGTCGAGCACGCTCCGCATGACCTCGAAGGCACCCCTATCAGCCAAGGCCGGAGGTCCCCGCTCCGAGGAGACAAGGACCCCCCCGGCACAGACAGGGACGGCTCCGAGGCCGATGTCGGAGCTGAACTCACCAGCGCCGACGCCCTGAGAGGGAGAACGGGGTCGGACAAGGGTCCGATGCCACTTGCCCCCTCGGAGCCGACGAGGGAAGCCCGGCGCAGGGATCCCTCCAAGGAGGAAATCGGAGCAGACGACGGAGCCGAAAGGGAAGGTATCAGCTCAGAAGCACCGACAGCCATGGCTCCGATGAGCCCTGGCTCCGAACTCAAAGGAGTCGGAGGAGGAATAAACTCAGGGATGGGAATAGCTGCTGACTGTTGAGTAGGGCTATGCAGCATTTGGGCCAGTGCCTCGGACTTGAGAAGTCTACTCACCACCCTTTGTAAGTCATGGTCGGACAGCCTGGAGGACCGAGAGGAATGAGACCTATGGATCCGCTCCGACAGAAGAGGGGATCCTGGAGCCGAGAAGATGGAGCCGATGGAAGGGGACCTAGACCTCTTCTTTGAAGGTGGCTCCGATAAGCCTATCAGAGCCAACTGAGTCTTGACAACCTCGGCTCCAGCCGGAGCCGAGGTAACGGTATGAGACTTCAAAACATCGACTCCAGCCGGAGCCGATGTCGAAGCAGCTTTAATGCTTCCAGGAGACAGCTCTGAAGCTGGAGCCGACGGCCTGGAAGTCTTAGAAGGCTCCCCCGACACAGACTGGGTCGGGGTGCCTTCAGGCTTTAACAAGCCTCGAAGTATCAACTTGTTTTTGCGTTCCTGCAGGACTCTAGGGCTGAATGCATGGCAAACAGCACATGAGTCCTGCAGGTGCAAAAGTCCCAGGCAATAGACACAAGAAGTGTGACCGTCTGTCAGAGACATTTTCTGACAGCATGAATCACACTTCTTGAAGCCTGAGACCTTGGAGTCTTTAGACATCCTGAAAGGCTGTATGAAAAAAACACAAACACAACACACAGACACACCCTTTAACCAAATAAAAATCCAGTCACACTGAAAGGATAGGGGAAAAAAGAGGGAGTGGGCCAAAGGCCTAAAAGTTAAAAAGTGGATAAAATGGGAATTCTAACACAAGGGGGACCCAAATTAAACTAAAGGGATACTCTGTATAAAAACTAAACTAAATAGAAAAAAATAGGGGTAGAATTTGAAGCTTTTAAACAAGAAAACTTACTAACCTGCCAGAGCCGGTAGAAGAAGCACCTCGTCAGCTAAGCGGCAAACGAGATCTGAGTAGTTACCGCCTAACATTGTGGGATATAGGGGAGCCTCGAGCCGGTGGAATTAGCTCTCGAGCTTTAGTATTGGCAGAGTCGGAGCCGAGGATCGGCTCTGAACCCATCCAGCAAGAAAGAAGGCGAGATTGACAACTTAACATGTAGCTGTTGGGGAATCCCTGGTTAGAAATGCTATACTATCTATGAAATATAAGTTGAGCTGTACTGCAGTTTTGAGTGATGAGTTAATGGAAGAGGTGTTTGGATTGAATTTATGACTGGGATGCAAGATTTCTTTAAGGGCTGTCCACAATTTTTAGGGTTGTGTTTTACTATTATTCTGAAAGTTATAAAATAGTTTTTGTCTTCATTAATTTTCTTTTTATTATGATTGTAAAGCATTGTGACGTTTTCAAGATATTGTCAATGTTTTATATTTTTGTCATTCTTTCCATGCCTTTTCTCTACAGTGCATTATCATTCTACTCTTTTTGGATAGCCAAGTTCCATTATTTGTTTTTAGTCTCCTCCTAAGAGGTATGAGGCTATTCTGGATATTCAGGAAAGCTGGACTAAATTCAATTACAGCATCATCTAAGGGGAGGGCTTTTAGGAAGTTCCTGTATAATAAGGTAGTAATGAACATTTCTGTGTTAAACTTGGAAAGGCTGTGTGTTGTTTTATAAACATGCTGTTTAAGTGGATGTGTGAGGCATCTAGTTGTATACATTGGAAGATGATCACTGAGACTGTCAGGGATTGCGGGTGGTGTACTTGCTAGGGTCTCATACTAGGTGTGATGCCCGTGTCCTGGCCCAGCAATTAAGGAGCCTCAATCCTCACCACTAACACCATTGAGGGGTGTCTCATATAGGAGGAAAGGATAACAAATACACACAGTAAAGTGCAATTTCCCTTAAGAGCATACAGAGATCACAGTCAGTCTGGGGCTGGTCGCTCCCTTGCTCTCCAGATCCCCAGTAAGACTTCACACTGGCACAGCTATATGGTCCAGATCTCAGCCTAGTGAGAAAGCTAAAAACTCCAGCACCCTCTCTGTCCAACCAGTGCTTCGTGTCCCTGCCCAAGTAGCTGACACACACACTTTGAGAAGAGTTTATATAACCACACAGACACTCCTGGGGAAGGCTGGCACAGGTTCTCCAGCTGTGCCCCTTTTACCCAGACTATACAGTAGAAATCATGGTCACCACCCAGCTAATATTTATCAGCTACTCAAAGGCCCTTAAAAGGGTGTCCAGTTATTACTGTGCAATATTATTATCCAGTTGGTAGTACAGCCCATGGCTAAAGCTATTGGAGTAGCTTTGTACAATTTTTACCAAAGGCATGCAAGTACTCTTAAGAGCTTAAATTATCTCTACACAAAACAGCCATAGTTAAAAGGGTTTAAAAATAAATAATAACAAATAGTCAAAACACAAGACAATACTTTTTATTATACAGTGCTAGTCAAGAGTTCAGAGATCACAGAGAAATACTTAGTCTAATCTTTCAGTAGTACAGTTCTGACATCACAGAAAAACACAGTCTAATCTTTCTAGATTCTAGCTATTTCTAAGAGACAACACAAGTCTAAAATAAACTTACATATAGGTTCATAGGTAGGTACTAGGCTATCTGCCCAAAGGCATTTATAAGCCTAGCCGGAATGTGTTGGTTTTCGCATCCCCCTTATATTAGTTCCCTGTGCCTCTGTCCAGCAGAGACAATGAAGTGATCCCAGGGGTAAGCTTCCTGTTTCCCATCCACTCGTCAAGGTTTCTCTTGAAGAGTGTTAGTGAGGAGCTCTGCCTAATGTAGATTGGAATCTTGTTCCAGAGCATGGGAAGTGTCTGGGACAGGAATCTATCCCTCCAACATGTCCTATTTATTGTTGTGGTGAGGTGGAGGGGATATGGTTTTCTTTAGGTGGAGCATGTCCATCAATTCTGGGTTGGACATGGGCTTGTATGTCAGGCAGAGAGCACCTCCGAGTAGGTGGTATGCAACCGAGCACAGCTAGAGTTTCTTCAGTTGAGCTGCATAGGGCATCTGTTTGAGGCCAGTGATCATTTTGGTGAGGTACTTATGTGGTCTTTCCAGCTGTTGCAGGTGTCTTGTAAGGTACATCCCAAATGGGGCATTGTACTCTATGATGGGTCTGAGTGATGCATAGAGGGGCACAATGACCTGTTATGATCTGGATGCAAACCCTTTTGTGATTAGGTGGGCCACATAGAAGGATTTTCTAACCACTTTGGCAATGTGATTATCAAAGGAGAGATTACTATCTACCAAACAAAAGGCACCAGGTCCTCAGTGAAGGTGCAACAGTTTTAATGGGCTAAGACACAGTGTAACAGCAACAAAACAACAGATAATACGCAGTTAGTGAAACCATCCATGTTTCATCAAACCTTCTTCAGATAATACACACCCACAAATCTAACACTTAAATACACATAATAAAATTCAAATCAACCAATGAAATGTTGAGATTGATTGACCAAGTAATTCATTTATTTATTTATTTTATTTATTTGTAGTTGGTTTACCAGGATGGTCCATTGGGCCAATGAACCCATTTTCAATGGAGTCCTGGGGAGAAAAGCTCCAATAACAATCTAGGTTACAATAGTTTAAAGAATATATTTTTACAAGGGTTATAGTTTTGAGCAAGACATTTACAATTCAAACAGCAAACATTACAAATAATACACACTAGTGATGAGGATGAAGTTAAAACTAACTGGCAGTGGAACATTGCATATACACAGAGAGGCATTACTTTTTTGGAATATACAGTTCATAGTTACAGTCTGCTTCATTGTTTACAAATTGCACATAAGCAGTGACAGTCGGATGCATTTTTTACTACTAACATACAAGTACTGGAATATAAGCATATGGAGAGATGATAGAAGGAGAAGGTTTTTGATGAGTAAAAGATTGAAAGAGAAGAGAGAGAGAGAGACGGAATCCAAGTTGAAGGAATGAAGTGAAAAAGGAGTTTGTTATCCTTGGAATGAGGGGAACAGGAGTTTGATATCATATGTTATGTAGGGAGAGAGCAGGAGCATTCCCATTGGGATATTAAGTGTGAGTGAAGGGATTTTTTGAAAGAGTAATGGTTAGAAGTGGTAAGAATGGAAGGTAGTAGGGAGTTCCAGAGACGTGCTAAGCCATAAGATAGAAGATTTTTGCCTGGTGGACGAGATGGTTTGTACACTTCTATTAGATTTTGATTATTGGATCTTAGTACTCTATTGGGAAGGTGCATCTTAAAGGTAGAAGAGAGGGAAGGACAGAGGGTGGGCTTAAAAATGAGCTTATGTGCAAGAGTAAGTTGTGTATAGATGAGTTGGTTTGGTAATTCTAGCCATTTTAGTTTTTGGAGAGAAGAACAGTGGTGGGAGGATGACTTATGGCTGGTAGCAAATTTGGCAATTTTGTTGTAGCAGGAGGAAAGTTGAGATTTAAGAGAGGATTGTAGGTTAGTGAGAAGAGGAGTTCCATAGAGAAGGGAGGGGATAAGAAAGGAAGTAGAGAGAGTTACTTTAGTTGCAGGGGTTAGGTAATGATTTTGTTGATAGAGCATGCCTAGTTTTTGATGTGTCTTTTTGATGTTTAGTTGTAAGTGGGAATGGAATTTAAGCTGGTTATCAATTTGGACCCCAAGTAATTTGGTCTCTGATTCCAGTTCCAAAGGTATATTGTTTTGGCTGGTGATAGTGAAGGAGTTAAAGTTAAATGAGGTAGTTTTAGAGGGAGTTAATACCATCAATTTGGTTTTAGAGGCATTTAATACAAGGTGGTTTCTTTTCATCCATTGCTCAGTGGTTGAAAAAGCTTCTTGAGTAAGTTTTAAGAGTACAGGGGTAGATGTGGCAGAGCAGATGATAGTTGAATCATCTGCATATTGGATGATATTTGAGAAAGGAATAGAGTTCTGGAAATCATTTATAAATATGTTAAAAAGGAGAGGGCCTAATATGGAACCTTGGGGAACTCCGGTTGGGGTATTAAGAAATGAGGAGGTGGCCTTTTTCCATTTTACTGCTTGATATCGGTTAGATAAGTAGCTTGAGAACCAATATAAGGAGGAAGGGGTTAGGTTAAGTTCAGACAGTTTAGTTAGAAGCAGGTTATGAGAGATAGTGTCGAAGGCTTTAGAAAGGTCAAGTAGTAGGGTGGAAACAAGAAGGCCAGAATCCCTGGCTTTATTAATAGTTTCAAGGAAGGAGAGAAGGGCAGTCATAGTACTGTGACATGGCCTGAATCCGTGTTGTGTGGGTGTAAGAAGCTGATTTTCTAAAAGGTGTGAAAGAAGTTGTTGTTGTATGCATTTTTCTAAGTTTAGAGATGGGAGACAGGATAGCAATGGGACGGAAATTGCTAACATTATTATTGTTGCCTCCTTTATGTAATGGTATAATGAAGGCCTTTTTCCAAATTTCGGGTACTATGCATTCCTGGATTGAACGGTTAATTAGAATGCTAATGGGGTAGGTGACTGCTTCAGCGGCTACACTGAGAAAATAAGCAGGGATATTATCTGGAGCATTGGAGCATGGCTTCAATTTCTGGAGGAGTTTTTTTATAATAAAAGTGGGAACTGGTTTTAAAGAGAAGGGAGGACACTGGGAAGTGTGGGTAGTAGGGGAAGAAGATGGAGATGGGTGAGTGATAGTAGATGAAGGGGTGAAGGATTGTGAGTTGTCAGGGGAGAGTGAAGGAGTGGTGGAAGAACAGAGATGAGTAATGGTAGAGGAGGAAGGAGGTGATGTGGACATTGTGGTGGTATTAGAGAAAGATGAAGTAAGTTTAGAAATAGAATCAATGAAAAAAGTGTTAAATTGGGTTGCTAAGTCAGTGTCAGTAGCATTAGGGTCAGGGGAGGGGGTGTCTAGTTTGCCAGGGTTGAGGAGAGAGGAGATACCTTTCTAGAAGTTTGGAGGGTTATTTTTGTTGTTGTTTTGTAGTGTGGAGAAGAAGTCTTGTCGGTTGGAAATTATGAGTCTTTTTACTTTATTTCGAAGTGTTTTGTATTCAAGAAGGGTGAGGGGGGACCTATTTTTTTGGTAATGAGCCCAGGCTTTATCTCTTTGCCTCATAATAGTTAGTGTGTTTTTAGAAAGCCAAGCGGCTGTTTTATTCTCTTTGTCCTTATGGGAGCGTGGTAGTCTAGAATCTTTAGGAATGAAGAGTTAAAGTAAGCGACTGCATTGTCGAGAGGTAATGTTTTTAGACAGTTCCAGTTTATAGCTTTTAGGGAGTTGGTGGAGGATGTTGTGTCGAAGTTTTTTTGGTTACGTAAGGTAATATAGTTGTGGGAATGCTGTAAGGCTAAATGGAGTCGGTATGTAAAGATGGGAAGATGGTCACTAAGAGGATCAGGAAGAGTACCACTGTCCGAGAAGTATTGGGGATGTGAGACTAGAATCCAGTCCAAAATATTGCCACTGGAGAGGTTTTTTGTGGGATGTGTTATAGAGTTAATTAGTTGTGAAAAGTTGTAGAGGTTGATGTTAAGTGGGTTTTTAGGTGACTGAATGGAAGCCCAATTAATATTCACATCTCCTAGGATTATTGTTTCATTATTGATGTTGGTAGAGAGCCAGGAGAGGATGTGTTCAAGAGTTGAAATATCTCCTGGGGGGATGCAGATGGAGGCTATACATATGTGTTTATGTTTGTTAGTTTGAAGTATTGCAAGGAGTAGTTCGGTGTTATTAAAGGGTGGGGTAGGCTTATTATAAGGAGTGACTGATAAGGAAGATGAGTATATGAGTGCTACTCCTCCCCCTTTTTTGTGGGATCTATCTTTTCTAATGATAGAGTCATTTGGAGGTATAATTTCAGAGTCTTTTATGTGGGGTTTTAGCCAAGTTTCTGAGATGGATAGGATATCAGGTTTATTATGATTTATCCAGGCATGGAGGTTTGGGACTTTATTTACTATACTCTGAGAATTTAAAGATGAAAAGAATATGGACTTATTTGTGGTGGATGAGTTGGATGGGCCAGGGTTAGGATGGATGTCACCTGAGAGTAGACTACAGATCAGATATGAGAATGTGTTAGACATTGTGTTAGTCATTGTCAACACTTTGATACTAACTGCGTATTATCTGTTGTTTTGTTGCTGTTACACTGTGTCTTAGCCCATTAAAACTGTTGCACCTTCGCTGAGGACCTGGTGCCTTTTATTTGGTTATTAGTTTCATTTTGGCACCTTCCAACTTTGTGTTTAGAGATTACTATCTACTTGGGTTCCCAGATCCCTTAATTTCTCTTCTGTATTTAGGGGGTTATCACCTATGTGGTAGTTTGTGGGTACTTTGTTTTTTCCAAAGGGGATGACTATGCACTTTTTGGCATTTAGCTTGAGGCCAGGGTTTTGACACCAGGTATCTGTCTCAGTGAGACCCTTTTGGAGGATGTCTGTGTCAGCCAGAGAGTCAATTATAGCCCCTAGTTTGCAGTCGTCTGTGAACTTGGTCAGCCGTAGTCCTCCTGTGCTTGCCTGTACCTCTGAGAAGTATATGCCGAACAGGAGGGGTCCTAGGACTGAGCCCTGGGGAATGCCATTTATAACCGGTTTAGAGTCAGACCTAGCTCCCACAACTCTAACCATGTGGGTTCTGTCCATGAGCCAGTTGGCAAACCATCTCATGACACAGGGGTTTATGTTCAGGCTGGTGAGCTTATCTATAATACCAGAATGGGGAATGCTGTTGAAGGCCTTTGCGAGGTCAAGGTAGGCTGTGTGGACCACCTTTCCCTCGTCTATAGCCTTGGTAACTGTCTCAAAGAAGTCCACCAGGTTTAGGAGTCATGATCTGCCCTTAAAGCCGAACTGGGTAGGGTCCAGTGTTTGGAGGTTCCCAATGTCTCTGTTAATGAGATCCATGATGATGAGCTCCACAGCCTTGCAGATCAAGCTAGTCAGGCTTATAGGGCAATAGTGCCTGGGGTCTGTTGTGGCTCCACCTTTGTGGAGCGGAATAACTGTTGCTGTGCACCACTCTATGGGCACGTAGCCTGTGGAGAGGCTGAGTTTGAACAGTGTGTTTAGGTGAGGGGTTAGTTCATCTTTGAGCTTGTGTAAGACGCAGCCTGGGACACCATCCGGTCCCATTGATGCTGTGTTTTTGGCTTTGGAGAGGGCTGTTTTAACCTGAGTGTCTGTGATTTCAGGGGCACTACATTCTTCTGGTATGGTTATGGGCCCTTTTGGGGGTGAAGTTTGCAATGAACCGGTCTGCCAGGATGTTGGCGATATCGGTCGATTCAGTGTATTTTGTGCCATTCTGCACTAACTCTGAGAAGATCTGAGAATTGTAACTTAGATTCTTGACATAGCTAAAGAATGCCTTGTGGTCATCTTTGGAATCCTTGGCAATTTTTCTTTTGAAGATGGCTTTGGATGATTTTATGAGGGATTGTAGTTTCTTGCTGATACTGATCAGGGATGTCTTCCCCTCTTGGGATTTTCCTCTTTTCTGTACTAGTTTCCTCCTTCTATTGTATAGCTTGTTTATGGCAGGGGTCCACCAGACTGGTTTCCTTTTCTTGGAGGAGTGAGTCTTGGTTTTGCTTGGGATAGCACAATCCATGCATTCTTGCAGGTGCCCATAGAATGCATTAGTAAAAGATTTTGCAGCTTGGGCAGCATTATCCTTTAGCATGGGGGATTTGAAACGTTCCACCTCGGTCTTAAGTAACATGAAGTTTGCTTTTGAAAAGTTTTTCACGGTGATTTATTTGACTGAGGGTGGGGGTGGAATATGGATATCCAGACTGATTAGTTTATGGTCAGATCTAACCAGAGAGTGGATGACCTCCGGTGTGGAACACCGGTCGCCCATGTTGGTGATGACCAGGTCCAATATGTTGTCACCTCTGGTGGAGGTGTTGACCAGTTGACCCAGGGCATTTGAGTTTATAAATTCAAGGAAATGTTGGGCAAGGGAGTTAGTACTCGAGTAGTTCTCCCAGTTAATGTTTGGGTAATTGAAATCACTCAATATCAGGGTGTTTGGTAGGACCTTTGTTTGCCAGTGTTTCCAGAAATGCAGAATGGGGATCCTAGGACATGGTGGGTGATCTGTAGCAAGCTACAATTTGAATTGCAGTTCTGCCCATTGTTAGTTGCACGTGGATGATCTCTGAAGCATCGTGCTGTGCCACTAACCTGGAGGTGTGGGTATCCTTGATGAATGTGGATACGCCCCTGCCTTCTGTATTTCGGTCCGGGTTTCGCAGCCGAAATGTATGGTATGAGTTGTAGCCTGGTAGTGCTGGGATGCTCTCTGGAGCCTTAAACCAGGTTTCTGTTACTGCACATATATCGATTTTCTCCATACCGAGGAGTGCCTCGAGTGCATGCATTTTGAGGTGTAGACTTCTGGCACTGAGTAGCATTACCCTCAGTTTTTTGTTACTTGTGCTATTTATGGCATTGGGTTTGTCTTTTGATCCTTGCCTGAAAAGGAACTATGGGGGTGGCATGAGCTTAGGCCAGTATTCGAAAGCCTAAGGGTGACAGGTGCAAGCAGTCTCTAGCGAAGCAACGTGGCTTGTCGAGCATGTCATTCCAGGCTGACAGACACTGGATCCCCTTTGAATGATACCAGAAGCTTAGCCAATTGTTGAAATTGATAATTTTTTTCTTTATACCGTGGTATCATTCTTGGTGAGGGCAGGATGCTGCTCAGGGCAAGGTCATACCGGTCTGGGCTACGTGATCAGAGAGATCTTCCATGTCTCTTTTCATGTAGTCCAGGGAGGTACGGCTCAGGTCATTCACACCAACATGGACAATGATAGAGTCATATTTGTACCTGTTCTGGAGTGACCCGAGTGCTTGTGTTATGTGGTGGATCCTGGCACCCAAAAGGCAGCTAACAGTAACCTTCTCCTTGTTCAGCCTAGTGAGTGGGACATCAGTGTGCCTGACTATAGAGTCACCTATTACTAGTGTGTTGGGTATGTTATTTTGCCTTAAGTGCTGTGATTGCGTGGCACACTGGTTTTGTAAAGTATGTGTTTCATGGTTTGTGATGGGGTGGAGGTTGCCTGGATGTCTGCTCTGGAGGTCTCTGTTGCTTTTGCAGATTTTTATTTCGAGCCTCCGAAAATGCTTTTGTGTATTTATGTGTGTTTTTTGCCGGTGCTGGTTTCATAGGTCTGTATGAGACTGGTGGTGTGATGTAAGTAATTCCCTTCTCCTCTTGGCTGTCTGGTCCAGTCTTGGGTTGAGAGAGCTTAGCCTCCAGTTTGACTGTATAATTGCATCTCTCGCATGTATTAGTGTTTGGTGGTATGAGGAGAGGGTTGTCTGGGTACATGCGGCAGTTGAAACATTGCCTCAAAATGCCCAGATTTACCAGTTGGACTGGACAGTACACCTGAAACTGCCCTTTGGACATGCCTGGATTGGTATAGTGAGCTGTTTTACTGACTGGCTTGTAAGGTCGAATAGAGAGCCTTAATGTTTATTAGTGCTTGCTATGGGTTTTGAGCAAGTGCCAGGCAGAGAAGTGAATGGTTTGAGTGCTTAAGTTGAAAGTTTGTCTAGTTCCAAGGGAAAAATTGAAGAGTAGACTTTGTGGAGCCGGGAATAGTTATACCCTAGCTATATACAAACACAAAAACCTTGCAAATGCGGGTTTTATAGCAGGGAAATGAAAGAGATAGAAATTAGCCCAAAATGGACAATAAACTATTAATTTATGGGCTGAAACCACTCCTCCAGCGACAGATAGGCTGCACAAAGCTCCCCTCTCCCACAGGTGAACAGAGAAACTTCCTTCTATCCAAGTAAGGTATGGGCAAACACAGAAACTTGTAACACAGCCCTGAATTCAGCACTAACCTGAAAACTGGACTATACTAGCTTAGAAAGGCGGGAAAACAAGTATGTGTATATATATATATATATATATATATATATATATATATATATATATATATATATATACATATACATATATATATATATATATATATATATATATATATATATATATATATATATATATATATATATTTTTTTTTTTAGAGCAAGACAGTGCTGATGAGTTGGATAGTCAAGACAAAAATGCTTAATGCTCTCTGATTCTCTCGGTTTTTAAAATCACATTCCTGGTTCACATTACATCATTCGTCACACTTCTCCGGGGTTTCCAGGCTAACAGGCTATATTCTTTAGTAAGCTCACACCAGGTCAGGAAGCAAAGCCATTAAGGACATTTATGCATGCAAATTGTGGCCATTAAATCTGGCCTTAAAACAATAGCAAGAATTCCTTTATCTAGATTGGCTGGAGCCATGTTTACATCAAAGGGTCACAACATGCTCTACTTGGTCAGTAGAGTGCGCTGTTATTACATTTTTTTCCAGTTCCACATGTAACACTATTTTTTCCAAGCAAGACAAGAAGACTGTGGCTTACATTAATATTTACAAATGACAGAATTATCTATAAAATTCTGTCTGGCTAGGCTTGCAGCCTTCACACTGGGATCCAGTCTAATAGGGAATTTGATGCCTTACTGTAATGTATGGGGCTATTAATTAGTTGTGTGAAACCAAGATAGTTCACACCTGGTGTTGTGGAGTTGCATTTTATGTCCAACAAACTGATTTTCACATTACCTACTTTTCCGAGGACCCTCAGGTCAAATTATAATGGAAAGCAAACAGTTTATAGCCAGTATGGAAAGCAATCAGTTTATAGCCAGTACAAAACAATTAACAGAGAAGTACAATATAGAACAGGTTTTCTTTCATTTCTTGAATGCTGAAACCTGTCAGCCAGGAAGACTACGTAACTGGCATATACAATGTAACCTAATGGTCAAGAGAAAGGACAATGGTCAACTTAGTAAGGGGCCTTAGAGTGCAAGGGCTACGCTTTTGGAAGGGGTAAGATATTGAAGCCAATTTCCAGCAAAGATAGGTATTTGACTAGATGAAGTTAATAAACAACAAGGTTCTTCAAGTTAAATCTGCTTACATTGTACAAAGACAAAATTTTCAGTGAAAAAGTTTGGGAGTTGGTCCTTATGGCAGAGCTCCTGCACTATTGGGGGACAGATGTAGTGACCACAGGCTATTGTACAAAGACAAAATACTCAGTAAACATATTTGGGAGATGTTCCTTATGGCAGAGCTCCTGCACTATCAGGGTCCAATGTAGTGACCACAGGTTATTGTATAAACACAAATTCCCAGTGAAAATGTTTGGGAGTTGGTCCTTATGACAGAGCTCCTGCAGTATCGGAGTCAGATGTAGTGACCACAGGCTACTGTATAAAGACACATTCTCAGTGAAAACATTTGACAGCTGGCCCTTAAGGCAGAGCTCCTGCAGTACCAGGGTTGGATGCAAGTGACCACAGGCTCTGCACTGTGAAAGAAGTTGGGACTGAGCATTTTCACTAAACCACTAGCTGAGATTCATAGGTTTTTAGCACACTGAAAATTAATGTAGGTAGAAGCAAGATGGAAGGTGTATGAGATTCAGGATCAAAGGCAGTGTGGCAATGCAGGGGTAAAACAGCAAGATATGTAAATGATTGCATAATGATATAGAACTGAGGAAAGGCATAGAAATGAGGTATATGTATCATACAAACTGAGACATCAAACATGAAATGATTCAGAAACTTATAAAACAGGAGTGCTGCCCCACATAGCAAATTTGTTCAGAACACTGAAGAGTTACACAGTGGTGAGTAGAGACACTAGGAGTAGCAGCAGCTATAGCAGAACAGCATATGTTAGTGGTTGGGGCTGGAGACACTGCCCAGGATATGAATAGCCTCAGCCATCTGTGCTACAGCACAAGGTAGAGTCAGCACCTTACATGTAACCATCTCACAGGCCAGCAGATAATGGACCACTATCATATGGACAGGGAGACATACATGACTTAAGTAAATTATGTTGTCTACATGTTGAATTGAAGGAGGATGTGTGGATTACTCATCCAAGTGGGCACACAGGTATGTGTAGTTTTAACAATGTTAGATACAGGGACCTTCATAGTGGACTTGGGGCTACATGTTAAGGACACTGTAGGTTTCAGCCACATGTATAGCACACCAGTTCCTTGACATCATGCTGGTGTATGAACAGCAGCATACCTGGTTCCTCAGGACCACAGAGGAAAGAACTAATATAGCCCATTTCTCTAAAGCCCTGGGAGCCATAGCCTGCACATATTATATTAAAAGCCCTACCATTTCCTCAAGAACTGAGATACATCAAAAGGAAGGACTTCCACTCTCCAACTGCCAGGTGGTGTGTAACGCCAAGGGCTTTATATAAAATATACCCATGCACCATCAAGTTAGTTCACATTATTCACTCATATGGCACAATTACAGCCTATACCAATGATTCATGCAAGGGTATGTCTCATGGGGTTATCTAGTAATCCCATGAGACATTCTTAGGGTTTCATCTGGTATTAATTGCTGCATTCCTGCACTTTTGGCCCTGCTAAAGAGATTCTACATTAAAGGGGAATAGGTCAGCATTCAAGTAACAGTGGGAGGTAGCTTGAGGTAGCCTGATTTGTTCTTGAGCTGGGAATCACTTTGGTCAGCCTTTAGTGCAATGTGGTCACTGGTCAAAAAACATTTTGTTTATTTTAGTGGTTTTTCTGTACTGCTATAACGCTGGTGTGTTTGCATCACACCAAGCTCATTTTCACAGAACTCGCATCTGCTTAGCATCTTTGCCACATACTGAGAGGGTCCTGAATTAATCCTGCACCATCCTTGACAGATATTAGATTTAATTTATTGTTTTGCACTTTAGAGTGTTACTGCTTTATTGTTGCTTTAGCTGCTTACTTTTGCACTTTAAATTATTGTTAGTGTCCTAGTACTGTACTGTTTGTGGGCTGCTGAGCTCTGCACTTTTGAGAAGCCTTACATGCAGTGATACTATATAATTTGCCACTTAGTATTTGTTGCTGTGATTTAATTATCACATTCCTGCACTTTTAGCCCTGAGGCAGTGTTACTGTGTATTTTGCTTCTTTGTTGCATTCCTGCACTTTTAGCCTTGCTAAAGGAATTCTACATTTAGAGAGATTAGGCCTGCATTCCAGTGGCTGTGGAAAGTAGCTTAAACTGTCTGTCTCTGAAGTTGGAATAACTTTGGTCAGCCTTTAGTGCAATTTAGTCACGGACCAGATGGCCATTTTGTTTATTTTAGCAGTTTTCTCTGCTTTTTAAAGTTGGTGTGGTTGCCTGACACTGCTCATCATGCAGCAGCATCTTATACTGCCCTGTATAGTTGCAAATACTTTGAATTAATTCTTCCCTCTAATAAACTACCATAGAAATCTCCCCAGTACCTAATTGTGCAAACAGCTACTGGTTTTAGGGTTGAATAGCACAACTCTATAAATATAAGTAAGAACCTAGTAGCCAGCTGTTAACCCCTCTTGTACCATGCAATAAAAACATAAATTAAGGATCTATAACTATGGATCTGCACTTTCTTACTATCTCTGCAGTCAGCTTCTTGGATTTGGGCATCTTGAGGAAATGTACAGATTGTCTTAGGCTTACTGACAACCACTTAATTGTAAAGCTAACTGATACTAAACATGACATATGTAGTTATACAATGTAACTTGAGGCAAGGCTCTCAACCAACACAAAGAACACTAAGCAGGTTGGCATTAATACAAGCGCTACACCCACTATACATAGCAAGGACCAGACACATACATCCATATATGCTGAGGCTCTTAAATGTAATTTTCTAAAAACTTCAAAAGCCTCCCATAAGTCGCACATAAAAGAGGTATTCTTAACAACCTCTAGAGCACTCTGCTAAGGATTTACAAACCGAGATATCATCATAAGGTGTCTCAACCTCTGAGCCTGTAAGGAAAATCTCCACACAACACACTATTTTAGTCATAGAATAATCTGTTGTAAGATGTCCCACTCACCAGGCTGAGCAAGAGGAGACATGCAGTCAGCTGCCTGCCAGAGCCCAGGATCTGCCATTATTGCACCACAACTACCAGCATGATTCTTGTCATAGTCCATGTGGATGTAAATAACCCAAGACATACCTCCCTAGTTTATATGAAGACAGACATGATAGAGCTTTAAAACTATGCATCATAGGTAGGTATGAGCCTAGCACAGAGCAGCATTCTGCTTCTCTAAGGATAATGTCACAGTACCAAAAAAAAAAAAAAAAAGATAATTGACGTTAATAATTGGCTTAGTTTTGGCTGTCACTCCAAGGGGGTACAATATCTGTTTGCCTGGGAGAATATGGTTGACAGACTACCCTGCTTTGCCAGGGATGGTCTGTATCTGTTCTCTAACTAGGTTTTCAAATATTATCTAAAACCATGTCCGCCCCCATAATGCCTGCAGTGTCAACCTGATAAACCTATTGACATAGCTAAACTGACTCAGAATAATCTAAATATGTTACAGCTCTATACCAGGAGTCTAAACAGAAAACTCTATTCCCCACAAGCTCTCTTCATCCTAATGAATATAGACATCTGTGAAGTCACTGCTACTTGGTTTAAAGCCCCAGAAGGCACCCAGTAGTGCAAACCTACAGTGCCTTGCACTTATTCAGACCAGTTACAGCACAAGAAGAGTCTAAAAGTGGAGGAGTCGCAATTTACAACAAACATGAACAAACCTTGAGGTTGGTTAAAAAATATGAAGTACTTGAGCTTCTCAATGTCCAACATACCATACGTGAAGCCCCATGCCATATCCTTGGAAACTGTAGATTCCCCACCATGACCCAGGAAGCCCATACCAGGTACTGGAATGTACTAGAGGCACTCCCCACTCAACACAACACAATATTCATGGGCAGCTTTCACTACTCAAACATTAACTGGGAATCATACATGACCTTCAAACATGCATGCCCAGAGATTCCTGGACTTTGTTAACACAAACATCCTAGAACAACTATTTATTTATTTATTTTTATTTATTTATTTAAATTTGTTGACCGGGAGTGTCCGACTGGACGTGGGTCCATTTTCAGCGGAGGCCCGGGGAGAAAAGCTCCACAGTAAAATAAACAGACAGTAGTTACATTGGATTACATAGCGATTAACAATTTAACATAGAAATTACTTACAACATATTTACAGATGAAGAATATAGTACATCAGCAGACAACTAGAATCTTTATCTGTGAAGTACATAACAGGCATTAAAAAATGTAACAATGAGAAGTTCCTGCTGTATAATAAGTACTAGGCTTATGAGCATCTGAGCTTGCTATCATCAAGGTAGTTAGTGGAGGTGAAAGAAAGGTAGTAGTTGGATGGGGTGGATGATATTAGAGTGGGAGTTGCAAGGGCATATCCAGCATGTTTTTAGGTGTGCTTTTAGTAAAGTTTTGAAGTGGGTGCATGATGGTACGGAGGTAATTGTGGGTGGGAGGGATTTCCATAATTTGGCTATGGTGCAAGAGAATAGTGCTTCACCAGCAGAGTTATTGGCTTTAGTGATCTGCAAGTGATTTTTGTTGCTGGATCTTAGTGGTCTGGTGGTGCGATAGGGTTGGAGTAGATTCTGGAGGGATGGGACATTTAGTGGATGGTTTTCTAGTTTGTGGGTGAGTGAGAGTTGATACCACTGAAGGAGGTGAGGGAGTTCAAGCCAGCCCAGTTCAGCAAGTGAGAGACAGTGGTGACTACGGTAGGATGCCCCTGTGGCGAATTTTGCAATTTTGTTGTAGCAGGTCTCTAGCTTGTTTAGATCACATTGCCTTAGGTTGGTATATACTGGAGAGGTATAAAGTAGGGTGGAGATAAGGTGGGAATTTGCTATTGAAATCTTTGCTGCTTTGGTGAGAAATTGTTTATTTCTGCATAATGCTCCTAGGTTTTTGTGGACTTTTTTTATGGTCATGGATATGTGAATGTCAAATTTTAGTTTATTGTCTATTTCCACTCCTAGCAATTTGGTGTGTTCAGTTGGGTATATAGTGGTGTTGTCTTTTGCTGTGATGTTAAAGTGAGAGTTGTTTTGAGTAAGTTTGGTGGGTTGGAAGATGAGTAGTTTAGTTTTGTTTGGGTTGAGTATTAATTGGGCATCGGATAACCATGTTTCAACATAGGAAAAGGCTTCCTGTGTGACTTTTTGTAGTTTGGGTAGGGACTGGGCTGAGCAGATGATGGTAGAGTCATCTGCGTATTGGATGAGTGTGCCATGTTTGGTGGCAGAGGCTAGATTATTGGTGTAAACAGAGAAAAGTAGGGGTCCAAGGATGGATCCTTGGGGAACCCCTATGGAGACAGGTAGTTGGGGAGATATGTCATTCTGCCATACAACGGATTGTTGGCGGTCAGACAGGTAACTCTGAAACCAGTTGGTGACTGATTGTGAGAAGGATAGGTTATTGAGAACAGAGATAAGTTGTTTGTGTGGGACCATGTCAAATGCTTTAGATAGGTCTAGGAAAGTAGCAGAGGAGAGATAGCCATTGTTTTTATGCTGAAGGATAGTGTTTGTAAAGGAGAGTAAGGCAGTGGTGGTGCTATGGTTTGGTCGGAAACCATGCTGAGTACTGGAAAGGAGGTTGTTAGTAAGGAGGTAGTGTGAGACCTGAGAGTGTATGCATCTCTCTAGTATTTTGGAGAGTGGAGAGAGAATAGCTATGGGGTGGTAATTGGTTAGTTCTGCAGAGGGTCCGCCTTTGTGGAGGGAATTATATGTGAGACTTTCCACAATGTGGGAATGTAACTTTCTGACAGAGATCGGTTAATCAAGATGGATACTGGGTAGGCCAGAGCATCAGCTGCGATTTGTAGGTATTCACTTGGGAGGTTGTCTGCTGCTAATTTGGTGGGTTTAAGTTTAGTTAAGAGTTTTTTATGTTGGAGGTAGGTACAGGAGAAAAAGAGAAGGCAGTGGGGAGATTACTAGTTGAAGGTGTGGGTTGGAGGGGAGAGGGGTTGTGTTGTTTAGCTAGTGATAGTATGGTTTGGGTGAAGTGTGTGTTGAATGAGGTAGCAATATTTTCTGAGGAGTGAGGGATGTTAGGAGGAGGGGTACTGACTTTACCTGGGTGGAGGATGGAGTTTATGGAGGACCAGAATTGTTTGTGGCTGTGTTGTGAGGAGTCTAGGGCAGACTGGTAGTATTGGAATTTGTCCCGTTTTATTAGCTTTTTGACTCTATTGCGTAGTTCTAGGAATTTCTGTCTAGCTGCGGGGGTTTTGGTTTTGCGCCAGTGCTCCCAGGCTTTATCCCTGTTTTTCATTTCTGACTTAGTGGTTTTCTGTAGCCATGGGGAGGGTTGTACTTTGGTTCTGGAAAATCTTATGGGGGCATGATAATTAAGGATGTTCAGGAAGGTAGTATTAAAAGATTCAACTGCGTCATCTAGACTGAGGTACTTTAGAGCATGCCAGTTGCATTCTTTGAGGGATGAGATGAATGTGAGTGGGGTTAAAGTTTATTTTTTTACGTATTTGACGACAGATGACAGGTTTAGCTTGGTAAAGGTATTTTTTGAGTAGGAATGTTGGGGAGTGATCACTGAGGCTATCTGATAAGCAGCCTGTTATATGTGACTGGGGGTTCTTACTGACTAGTATCCAATCCAGGGTAGAGTGCTTGCTGGAGTTTTTATTTATCCTTGTTGGTGACTGGACTAGTTGGGTGAAGCCATGAAGGTGTACATGATGGGCTGGATTGTTGCCAGAACAGGATTGCCAGTCAATACTGAAATCACCTAAGATGATAGTTTCTTGGGGGAGATGGTGGGTAGACCAGCTGAGGAGGTTTTCTAGTAGAGGGATGTTTTGGCCAGGTGGGAAGTAGCATCCAATTATGTTGATGGTTTTGTTTCGGTTAATTTTGAGGTTGGTATATATTATTTCTTCATTGCCTATTTGTGGAGCTGATGATTTTAAGATCTGGATGTTTAGATGTTGTTTAAATATTATAGCTACACCACCTCCTTTTTTGTTTAGCCGGTCTACTCTTAGTATGCCGTAACCTGTAGGGAGTATTTGCTCACTGGTAATGTGAGGTTTTAGCCAGGTTTCTGTCAGGACGACTATATCTGGGGAGTATAAGTCTATGGTGGCATGGAGTTCATGGACTTTGTTGGATATACTTCAAATATTTAGGCTTAGTAGAAGGAAGTCACTTGGCTTTCTATTGGCTGTAATATGGGAGAAGTTGTGATTTCTAGTCTGATTATGAGGATTGGGGTTGGAGATGGTAGGGCCAGGGTTGGGGTGGATGTCTCCACTTAGGGCTAGTTTTGATATGCATGAGATAATTAGTTTTCTCAGTTTTTGAATGTGTTTGTTTATAAGGGAAATTTTATGATTGTTCTCTGTGGGTAATAGGTATGGTGGGAGGGTTACTATGTTAAGTTGTAGGGATGCTTTACGTTTGAGTAATATAGTTGGTAGAATATGTGGGGGGTGCATAGGGATGGTTCTTGAGCTGGTGGGAGGGGAGCTGAGTATGGGTGAGACATGGGTGGTGGTGTGAGTAGTTGTACAGTGGTAGTGGTTGAGTCTGCTTGCTCACCGGGGCACAAATACACTTGACCTGGTTGTCACAAACACGGAGGAAAGAGACAATCCCCCTAGTATAAAGTCATCATTGATCATATTAGACCAAAAAACTGTTTCCTTTGAAATAATTGCTAAGCCTGGGACCCCATCTAACCCTGGAACTTTTAAAAGTTATTCTAAGTCTAACTACCCCAACTAATCAATGGTCTAGCAAAATTCCAAGCTCTGCCCTAAACCTGAAAACACAGCTGCCTATGTAGAATTGTTCACAGAAACCTTGTACAATCATGTAAACAGCTGCAAAGAAACATCTGTACCTACCCAAAATAAACATAGAATAACCTCCAAAAACAAGCCACCCTGTTTTTGGTATAACTTAATTTTGTGCTGAGAGTCTAATTTGAATGTCTTCATTCTTATTGGCCAACAACAGTATTTATACTGACGCTGGTGTGTATTCATATTATTTGGTCTGCTAATACTCACTGAAGAAGGCGGGTGCCGAAACTAGTATGAGTATCTCTGTTTAACTTACGGTACCTTTTGGTCCGTTTTTTGTACCTCTAATAAACGGTGGAACCAATTTGCTGGCCTCTTCGTGTTTGTTTCAAGGTTGGTTGGCCGAGCAAGTCGTACGTGCGAGGACTGGTGTTTGTTTCAGTTGCTTCACTTCGCTGTTGGCGTCTGGGTTTCACTGTCGGTGGGAGAAGGCTCCTTCCCTGAGGTTCTCTTTGTGTGTATTATACCATCGTCGGTGCATACATTTATGTATCATACCATTGGGACTTTTTTCAAGTTTTCAAGTTTTCATGAAAATTTTTTATATGGTGAACCTAACGGAACATTGGTTTACATTCAGCATATAGGTCTTTTGACCGATGGGCCTTAAAATATCGCCAAACCAGGTACTGTGAATTTTTACATTGACCAACTATATTTTATGGTAATCACAACGGGAATTGATTACCGCCACGGTGTGTGATCTTTTTTTCAAACTCGTGTGGATGTCATGGCATATGTTTCATTATTTTGAACTTGGTTCGTTTCTACTTTTTTGCTGTGGTATTGAGGGCCCTTGTCGCATTTGATGTACATGCTGACATGAGGGCAGATTTACAGCTGGCTATTTTTTTAAAATCCTATATATCTCACGGCATGTTGTGGAATTAAGCTTTCAAATCTGAAAAATTTCATTAGGATCTACGAGTTCAATATCACTGCACATTTTATTATATACTTTGTTGAAATATTTCCAACTTGCATGGCGTATTTACTAGTGAGGGCAACTATTCCAACTTATTTTGAAACTATGTGAACTTTGCTCTATAATTTTGAATTGGTTTACATCATGGGCCGGTGTTGCATTTGGTGTATACGCTCGGACGAGAAAAACAGCTCATGGAGCATCATTCTTCAATTTACATACCCTGCAGATGGTTGCGGATGAATGGACTATAGCATGTCAATTTGGGACAATCTTTCTATATACATGGAACTTTTACAGACATTTTTCTTCTTTCTTGTGAACCGGAAATAATTGGTTGTTGTATACTGCTTTGGAATTATGTGGCATTTATAAATGACCATGATGGGGATTATTTATACATGTTGAATACTTGGGACAAGTATAGTATTGTTATTCAGACCTTTGGGTCAGAGAGATATATATTGGTCACTGGTCGGATTTCAAGCATTTTGAGATTTATCATCTTATCTAATATCTTGATATTGTTGGATGTCACTATTTTCATGGTATTTGTTATTGGTTTGAACCCAAAGAATACTTTTTTATGACTTGGGCCTTGAAGTCACAAACTATTACCTGATTTGCCACTTCATATTTGTTATCAAAATTGTGTGATTGATGACATTTTTAGATTTCTTATGGTGATATATATGCACACTCCACCTACTATTTAGATATCAAGTGCATGAGGGTAATAGATTTGTCCTATTTTTTCAAAATAATTTTTCAATAGGCTTCTTTGTATTCTCAGTCATAATATATTTCTCCATGTATGTAGAACATTTCTAAAGGTGGATAATTAAGACACTATAGCTATAACATTGGTATGTTCTATTGATCTTTACACTAGTTTTTGCCATTATGAACATGATGATTGCAAGTACTATTTAATTCTGGTTACAACCCTTAGGAATATAATTTGGCTATATATGTAGGGAGTTTAATACGTCTTGAATATATTTTTTCATGACATGTCCCTAGATTGAACCTTACATACAAAGAAGAAATATATCTTCTCTTGGTCATATAGAGTGACTAATTCAACTTATATTAGTTGATTGTTAGTTTGCATATAGTCTACTTAATATAGGTCTATATACTAGTAGACATTGAAGTTCATTCTAGACAAGTTGGGTATGCTTTCCAGCCACTCTCTTTGATAATAGAATATTGCCCTACTTAAAACAGGTCTACATAAAATACTCATTTTTGTATATTAGTTTATAACAGTGTTTCACTGGGATCTTACATATAGTAGTTGGTCACACACAGGTCCAATTATACCTAGTGTTTACTATACAGGGTTTTGGACTAAACATTTTGTATATTGGATATCAGGCACAATTACTCCAGGATTCTTCATATGATATATTGGGGTACTTTGGTCTAAAACTGGTCCCAATAATATTTTCATATTTGTTGATTGCCCTTTTGTTGTTTAACAACTCTGGATTTTCTGGTCCTGTCCTTGTTACATTTGGTCTTTTTTATCATTTTTACAGTTTACTCCTTGGACAAGCCCTCTTTATAATATGGATCTTGACAAAATGTTGGATGGATTGTGTGCTGATAGGGAGGATTTAGCCATTTTTGGTCTTAATCATATCCCAAGCAGCAATCCTAACCAACCGATTATTAACACAATTGATGATTGCGAGGTATCTTTCAGGAATTTAGAAAAGGGCCTGAAGGGATTGAGAGCCAATATTTGGCATCTCAGGCTGTTTAAGGCCTATATTTACAAAAACATGGCACCCAGAGGATTACGCATTAAATTGCATCCACTTGTAGGCAGATCTGAACAGAGGCTTACAGAAGAATGGGATGCAGCTCTTCGAGAAGGCTCTATGGTCTTTGTTAAAATTCTCGCTTCCTATTATGAAAGAACAATAGACTTGTGTTTATTGGAAGTTAAGGATCTTGCTAATGAATGCAAGAAACATGAATCAAGTCCTAAGTATCTTGAATTTTTGGGCAAATTGTCCAAGGAGTTAACTGTATATGATACTACCATTAAGGATAGGAAAATAAAGAAATTTAACAGGGATACTAATGACTATGATAAGGGACATCCTTTTCAAGTACAAAGAACTGTTAGATTTCAGGAGAATGTCCCTAGTGTAAACAGGGGCAGGACCAGAAAAAGACCCAGATCTATATTAAAGAATAGGGACCAGTTTCACACAAGTACCTCTGGGGAGGAGTCCTCTTACACTGACAGTGAATCCGGTAACATTGCTAACTCCCCACTTAAAAAGAAAACTAACACTAAATACCCTTTAGGTATGGGAGGAAATCCAGAGGGGGGAGGAAACATAGACACAAACATATCTACAGAGTCCATGACGGGACTAATTCAAGCATTACTGAAATAACCACTTCAGCTTTTAAGAATGTTTTGAACTTATCAGACTATGTACTTACAGAAGATCAAGAAAAAATTTTGAATAAAGGACTTAATTTTGTTCCTAGTTTCTTTTCTGATGAGTATCAAACTACACTTGATGTCCTTGATTTTTGTCGTAGACTTAACCTCAAATTGTTTTTTGCTGAACAGGATAGTACCATTACTCAAAGATCTACTGATTTTACATTCCATAAGTCCACATTTCAACCGCCCATGAATAAAAATGTATCTATTTTTCCGCCCATGAATAAAAATGTATCTATTTTTCAACAAGCGGTGTTAAAAGACTTACATTTTCCGCTTTTTGAAACTTCTATTGGCAGGGACAATGTCACCATTTCAGAAAGGGAGGCCTTATCGGAACTTAGAGCCAATCAAAATATAGCTATTTTTCAAGCTGACAAGGGTGGTGCAGTAGTAATTCTTAATATGGACTATTATGTTAATGAGGGTTTACAACAACTATCGGATGGACACTGTTATATGAAAATGACTATAGATCCAACTAGTCAATTCAAGCGTGAAATTGATCTATTTTTACAATCTGCATTGGAGGAGGGTATTATCACATCCAAAACTGTACAACATTTACAAGTCAAAGATCCTGATAGACAAATTTTATATTTGCTTCCTAAAATACACAAATCCATCACACACCCACCAGGAAGGCCAATTGTTTCTGGCCATGGCTCCCTCACTGAACCACTGTCTGCATTTTTAACCCAATTTCTTAAACCTTTATTGTCATTGGTTAGAGCAAGAATTCAGGATACCACGCAATTCTTGAAAATAATTGAGAATAGTCAGCTCGAGCCCAATTGGTTAATGTGTACATTGGATGTAAAATCTCTTTATACCAGTATACCACATTGGGCTGGGCTTCAGGCTTTGGAATACTGGCTTACCAGAGCAGAACTTTACCCTCCGAGTTTCAATACTTTACTTATTTGCCTAACAGAACATGTCCTGACCAAAAATGTGTTCTATTTCCAAGGGGAGTGCTATTGGCAGCTGCAAGGTACGGCCATGGGGGCCTCCTTTGCCCCCATTTATGCAGATCTCTTTATGGCCTACCTTGAGGAATGCATTATTTATAACCCCTTACATAACATATTTCTAGTGGAAATGGACATATGGAGGAGATATCTTGATGATTGCTGGATGGTGTGGCGTGCGGATGAGGATTATCTTAAAGAATTTCTTGAATATCTTAACAATAATATCTGGGGAATTGAATTTTCGGTGACTTTCCATAAGGAGATGATTGACTTTTTGGATGTAACCATATATCGGAATATTGATCATACACTCAATACTAAAATTCACCGCAAATATCCTCAGTTTAATACTCTATTACATGCTCAGAGTATGCATCCACGTCACACCATCCGCAACATCCCTAAATCTCAGTATTTGAGAATTCGTAGAATCAATTCCTCTCAAGAAGACTATATAGCTGCCAAATCTGATTTGAAATCCAGATTTTTGGATAGAGGATACTGTATCTCTGATATTGAATCTGCTAGAATTTGGTCAGATAGACAGGACAGGGCTACATTGTTGGAATACAGGGACAAAAGTCAACATCCGAGTAGTGAAAATATTAGACTCATCACTACTCTAGGTAAAAACTACCAAACAGTCAGGCAAGCTGTTAACAATAATTGGAATATTTTATTAGCCAATGACTTTCTGAAGGGTATCCTGGATAACCAATGCTCTTTCTCATTTAGAAGAGGTAAAACATTGGGTGGTTTGCTTTCCCATTACAAACACAGGGAAAGTGGTGCAGCTAAATATAAGCAACTTACCATCATGGGGGATGAGCTAATAGGAACTTTTCGATGTGGACATTGTGTGTCTTGTGCCAACGTCAGTCAGTTGAAACAATTCACGAGTTCCAATACTAGTAAAGTATATGACATGAGGATCTTTGGTAATTGTTCAACAAGCTGGGTTATATATCTGGCTACATGCCAATGTAAATCTTTTTACGTTGGCAAAACATCACGTTCATTACGAATCAGAATTGGTGAACACCGCAGTGATATTAGGAACCACAAAACATCTAATGCATTATATTTACATACGGTCCAACATCCAAGTGCCAAGTTTATGTTTACCATTATTGATAAAATTACTGGTAACAGAAATAACATGACAGGTTGGCCGGGAATACTGAGCCATAAGGAAAAATACTGGATCACACACCTTGGTGCCCTTTTTCCGCCTGGTTTGAATGACCATTTATAATTTATGATATTTATCATTTTATCATTACCTGTGTATATGGTTGTCACTATTGTATATATACATAATTATTAGTAGCCATATAACTTACAGGATTCGATATTTGGATGTTGTTTTTTTATTTGGTCTGCATTTTTGTTCATACATTATTTTTCATACATTCTTGCATCGTTCTCAATTGTATATCTCTGGATTTATTGTTGTAATATATTTATATATTTTTATGTTTATCAATTGTTCATATTACATTTTGCCAGGGGTTTGCTTCTGGTTATTATATATTTTCTGATTACATGTTAATACATGTAATTTCATCTGGTCTTCATTTTTGTTTATACATTATTTTTCATACATTATTTTATGGTCATTAATTGTATATTTCTTTATTCATTGTAGTTTACCATTTGCCCATATTATATCTTGCCAGGGGTTAGCTTCTGGTTATTATATTCATGATTATATGTTACCGTATGTAATTTTATCCATGAATTTGGATAAAAATTTTCTTTGGTTCATCATACTAAATTTTCCTGTTTTTGGTATAACTTAATTTTGTGCTGAGAGTCTAATTTGAATGTCTTCATTCTTATTGGCCAACAACAGTATTTATACTGACGCTGGTGTGTATTCATATTATTTGGTCTGCTAATACTCACTGAAGAAGGCGGGTGCCGAAACTAGTATGAGTATCTCTGTTTAACTTACGGTACCTTTTGGTCCGTTTTTTGTACCTCTAATAAACGGTGGAACCAATTTGCTGGCCTCTTCGTGTTTGTTTCAAGGTTGGTTGGCCGAGCAAGTCGTACGTGCGAGGACTGGTGTTTGTTTCAATGTGAGGTTTTAGCCAGGTTTCTGTCAGGACGACTATATCTGGGGAGTATAAGTCTATGGTGGCATGGAGTTCATGGACTTTGTTGGATATACTTCAAATATTTAGGCTTAGTAGAAGGAAGTCACTTGGCTTTCTATTGGCTGTAATATGGGAGAAGTTGTGATTTCTAGTCTGATTATGAGGATTGGGGTTGGAGATGGTAGGGCCAGGGTTGGGGTGGATGTCTCCACTTAGGGCTAGTTTTGATATGCATGAGATAATTAGTTTTCTCAGTTTTTGAATGTGTTTGTTTATAAGGGAAATTTTATGATTGTTCTCTGTGGGTAATAGGTATGGTGGGAGGGTTACTATGTTAAGTTGTAGGGATGCTTTACGTTTGAGTAATATAGTTGGTAGAATATGTGGGGGGTGCATAGGGATGGTTCTTGAGCTGGTGGGAGGGGAGCTAAGTATGGGTGAGACATGGGTGGTGGTGTGAGTAGTTGTACAGTGGTAGTGGTTGAGTCTGCTTGCTCACCGGGGCACAAATACACTTGACCTGGTTGTCACAAACACGGAGGAAAGAGACAATCCCCCTAGTATAAAGTCATCATTGATCATATTAGACCAAAAAACTGTTTCCTTTGAAATAATTGCTAAGCCTGGGACCCCATCTAACCCTGGAACTTTTAAAAGTTATTCTAAGGCTAACTACCCCAACTAATCAATGCTCTAGCAAAATTCCAAGCTCTGCCCTAAACCTGAAAACACAGCTGCCTATGTAGAATTGTTCACAGAAACCTTGTACAATCATGTAAACAGCTGCAAAAACATCTGTACCTACCCAAAATAAACATAGAATAACCTCCAAAAACAAGCCACCCTGGTGGAATCCCAGCACAAACAGGTTTTATAACAAAAGAAGGAAAATCATGTCCAAAAATAGGAAGAGTTTTGCCCAGAAAGGTAAAGACTCCCTCATTAATCTGAACAAGTACCTCAGGGTATTAATCAAGTCCACCAATGTCAAATATGAGATAAAAATCACCTCCCAGACTAAGGACAACTACAAGGCTTTCTTCAGTTATGTCTGCTACCTTAAAAGCAACAGCCAAAAATGTGCCCAACTAAAGGAGAATGGAACCACTACTATGGAGCCAGAGGATATTGCAAATCTTAAGACCAATACATTTAGCTCCAATTTTACCACCCTAGTCACCTCCAGAAAATACCATCTGCCATTTCTTCACCGTCACTAGGGAGCACGTCCTCACTGTAATCTCTAAGGCCCAAAACACTGCTTCGATGAGCCCTGATAATATCTCAGGATGTCTCCTGAATAGCACAAAACATGATCCGTCAGGCCCACTAGAACCTCAGTTTAACTACTGCCTCCATAAATGCTTTGTGCCAAATGAATGGAGGACTGCAATGGTCATCCCTCTACACAAGGGGGTGCCTTCCATGGACCTGGGGTACAACAGATCTATAAGTCTGACTAGTCTAATATGCAAGGTCATAGAAATAAATATCATGGATCTGATAAACATTTATATAGGAAACCTACAGGCACTGGACCCTACCCAGTTCAGTTTTGTCAAAGGTAGGTCATGCCTACTTAACCTGGTGGACTTCTTCGAGAATGTCAATAAAGCTATGAACATGGCAAAACAGTGCATACTGCCTGCCTCTAACTGGTCATGGTACATCACTCAGATACTGTAGATAAAAAAAGATTAGGCATAAACCTATATATGTCACCCTATGATTAGTCAGCTGGCTCACTGATAGGGAACAGGAAGTTAAGACAGGGAATCTACCTCCACAAAGAGGATAGTCACTATTGGAGTCCCACAGGGGGGTTGGTGCTGGGGCCTACTTCTCAGACATCAAGGGAAACATCAAGGGCCTCTGCCTGACTAAGCTTGTAGATGACTGCAAACAAGATTTAGTCACTGAATCCCTTCATGAGGGACAGACACAGATAAACAACCAGTGCCAGAGCCATTGACTAAAACTCAATATGAAAAAATGCATAATTGAACGCTTTTGAAAGATGGCCACCCCTAGAAATTACTACACTGATAATACACCCCCTAAAAGTAGGCCCAGTGATCAGGGATCAGGAATACATAACAGTAACCTGACCTTTGACCATCATGTACCTACTGTGGGGAAAAATTACTCTGCACTGCACAACTTATAAGTAAGGAAATGGCATCCAGGTGCAAGAAGGCCATTGTTCTACTGTACTCGGCTGTCATCAGACCAGTCATGAAGTACAATGCACCCTCTGGCATGTATCTGAGAAGACACTTGCAACAGCTTGAGAGACCACAACTGTTTCTCCCAAAAAGAATACATACCGTAAAGAACACATCCTAGGCTGCCCTATCCATGTACTCAGTCTCCTACAGACTATCTATGCCAAACCTACAAGGCTTTTTCTGATCTCACACTGATTGATCTGTTGAACATCCTCAAACAAATAGCATCAGAAATACCCAGTTTAAGGGCCTAAACCACATCTGTGGCAAACAGGACATTTTGGAGGGACAGGTTATTTGTTTCAAAGATTACCCCTTCTCTGGAACAGGTATTCAGTCTATGTGAAGCAAAGCTCATCCCTAACCATTTTCAAATGCAACACAGACCTATAGATGAGACATCACATAGACCTATAGATGAGACATCACAAATGTACTCCAGGTTTGGCACCAATGTCTCTAATGGACAGGGGCATTTTGTGAACACCTTATATGTACAAACCTATTTCATAACCATAAAATTCCATGGGGTATTGACAAGTCAGCAAAATTTTTTTTTTTTTTAATTTTTTGTCTCCCTTGGGACATAATTATACTAACCTGGCCTACAGTGCCCACATCCATGCTGGACCTACCAGCTTGTCTTTTATCACCCCGGACTTGCTCTGATACTGACTGTTCCAGTTGTTGATCATAAGGGCATCCTTGGGACATGGCCATCACTGCTTCTGTCCAGGGACTGGCTTTTTTATATGTCCTGCCCACTGCCTTGCTCTTCTTCCCAAACTCATTGCTTATTTTCAAGTGAAACTCCCCTCTTTGAACCACACCCTCTAAGCCAGTATCAGTGATGAATGCCCTCCCACCCAAGACAGACACTCCCTTCCCTTCCTGCCACTCTGTCATCATCCAAGCCCCTTATCAAACTCAGGTCAACCAGTTAAGGCTTATCCTTCAATGCCACTAGAGCAGCCCATCTCAGCAATATTTTGGTGAATTTGGGGTAAGCTTGGCTAGGCTTAAAATAGCCCCTAGGCTGACAGCCTAGTAACAACCTATGAAATAGGCAGGTTACACAGGGCATTGTGCACAGTTACAATGCAAGTAGGAAGCAGGCCAGATTTAATGGTGCAACTCTTGCATATTAGAAAAAATGCTGGATGTATTCAGGATCCATGGATAATCCCTATCCACAACCTGCACATCATGGCAGAACTGGTGTACAAAACAGACCATGATGAAACATGAAATGTTATGAAGTGCATGTTCAAAGAACTAAAGAGATGCTTCTGATATCTCAACACTTCAGGTGGGGCACTGCAATACTGCCCAGGTACCTTCACTTGGATAGGGAGGTGAGTGACAGGTGACAGCAACACTATAGTACGGGTTTGATCATGGCAGATGAACATGGTTAGCAATGTACTCTGACAGGAGGTTGTGGGTAATCAGAGATCAAATTGAGCTGCTATAATGCATCTGCTGGCAATGTCCCTATAGTGGTTTGCAGTCTCTGGGCTTGATGTGATCCATGGCAGGGAAAGCACAGAATTACTGAATCATGTGCATCACTATGTTTCCCCCTGACAGGGTGTTTCATGTTGGGAGTCTACAGAGTATCACTATCACTGACCAAGATAACTGCCATGAGCATGCATATAGAGGATATTGAAGGAATAGAACTATGGGACTGTTTGAGAGCAGCCAGGTGAGGCATCCCTGGTGTTGTGATCAAGGGGTGATGGCACTCACAACCACAAGTCTGACAACAACCAGGAGTAGCAGACTGCCTGGACATGGCTGACAGTGATACCATGTCAGCAACAGTGTGTATAGTCTAAGTACAATCAGAATGAGCCCGGCCACCTTGTATCCACACCCTATCAGAGTTGTGGGCATAGCTGCTGTGTGTGTGTGTGTGTGTGTGTGTGTGTGTGTGTGTGTGTGTGTGTGTGCACACATGTGTAAGGTAGCCCCGATCCATTACCCACCCTAGGGCTCCATTTGATCATGATCTGGCTCTGGTGAGGCCATGGAGTTAGGCCACTGATAGGATGCATGTTTGTGTGTGCGTGCATGTGTGTTTGTGTGAGCCCTTCCACAGCAGTGTTGCAGCCAGTGTCATTGGAATGTGCCGTGTGCACATTGCCATCATTGTCAGTCACAGGTAACCTGCTGACATCAGGCATGTGTTGTCCTACGGTGCTGGTCCATCTTGACAGTAAAATCCATAAAAGCATAAACAGATGATACCTTTGGCAGCACTTGGACACATGCCTATACTCCACCATGCTTCTTATAGTGGCAGACAGCAAAATGTTTATAACATATACAAATACACATAATTTAATGTGGAGGTTGTTGCAGTTGTAGCCCACATGTTCCTGAAAGGACAGATATGCAGAAGGCTCTTGAAGGAATAGTTTTACCACACATGCAGTGCAATGCACTATGTGGACATGGGTATTACTACTCTGGTACATCACCTGTTGACACTGGGGTTATTGCTGCCAGTCTAGTTCCAAATCCACGCCATCTCAGGCTATGAGATTTACTTTCCCTCCTCAGAGAGAGACAGCAGGAATTCCCCCACCTCTCTGACCTACATATGTGTTTGTGGCATTTCCACTGTGGCTGACATGTCCTTGTCAATGTCTCATGCCTTGTTCTTTTGTACACAGTACCATGTATGTTACCCTTCACTGCAGTTGTTATAGCGAAAGTACAGTTGTGTACACTTACCATAAATGTAGATGTTCGAGTGTATTCACTGTTGCAGTCCTCACATATGGGTTATTCGGCTCCTGGTAGCCCTCAGTCGGCCCGAATACCAAAGTCCTTGGTATATGACATTGGTTGCTGCCGGCTGTAAAACTGATGTCAGAACGTCAGGTATAAAGGGAGGTAGACGACGCAGTTTTTCTTGCCTTAACTGTCAGGAGCCCCCAAAAGAAGGCTAACCAAGGAAGGTAGCACCCTGGACACATGTCATACAAAAAATAAAAAAGTATATAGTCTGTGCCTTAGGAAAAAAGGGGGAATGGAGGGTGGGAAACCAGGACTGCAACAGTGAATACACTCGAGCATCTACATTTATGGTAAGTGTACACAACTCTACTATGTTCTTCGTGTTTCACTGTTGCAGCCCTCATATATGGGTTGATTCCCAAAGCCCAGGAAAAAGACAAAGGGGGGAGGAAGAATCACAGATTAAGGGTTGGTAAGAAGGCCCTGAAAAACTGCAGAGGCAAAACCAGCCCTGGATTTAGAAAACAAAGATAGATTGTAATGCTTTGTGAAAGTATGGGCAGAAGACCAAGTAGCTGCTTCTAGAATGTCCTTAGCAGGCACACCTCTCAGAAAGGCTGCAGAGGTAGAGGCTGCTCTAGTAGAAAGGGTCCTAATACCCTGAGGGGGAACCTACCCATACTGCAAGTAACAAAAGTGAATACAATAAGCAATCCATTTGGAGATGGTTTGTTTTGAAATAGCTTTACCCTGAGCCCCAGGAGCAAAACTAGCCAACAACTGTTCAGATTTTCGAAAGGATTTAGTCCTGTCTAAGTAAAATCTCAGCTGTCTATGCACATCAAGAGAATGCAGAATCCTTTCCCCTTTACTTTGGGGATTGTTGAAAAATGTAGGCAGGTGAATAGACTGGTTAAGGGTTAAACTGGAAACTACCTTAGGCATGAAGGAGGAATTAGTTCTCAGAGAAACTCTGAGTGAAAAATAATGAACGGTTCTACTGCCATTAAGGCTTGCAGCTCAGATACCCTTCTAGCTGAAGTAATAGCTAAAAGTAATGCAGTCTTTCAGGATAGAAACTTCAAATCTGCAGAGGCAGCTGATTCAAAGGGAGGCAGAGTAAGTTTTTCCAGGACAAAATTTAGATCCTAAGCAGGAGTAGGAGCTCTTCTGGGAGGTCTAAGATTACTAGCTCCCCTCAGGAACGGTTTCATCAAGGGGTGAGACAAAATGGGTTGCTCAAAAGGACAAGGAGCCGAAATTGCTGAAGCGTGAATTTTGAATGAAGAAAAGGAAAGTCCACCATTAAGCAGTCCTGCTAGGTAGTCAAGAATGAGGGAAAGAGAAGGAGGAGAAGAGTCTTCTCCTTTAGCCAGCATCCAAGAGCAAAACCTCTTCCATTTATCTGCATAGGATTTTCTGGTGCTAGGCCTCCTGGCCTCATGAAGAACTTCAACCATCTGTTGGGAAAGATTTAAAGTATTAGCCAGGCAGTTAAATGCAGAGTTTGAAGATGAGGATGAAAGAACTTTCCCCCTCCCTGAACCAACAGATCTGATACCAGGGGAAGATGCCAAGGCTGAGCCCGTGAAAGGCTGCGAAGGAGGGGATACCAGTGCTGCCTGGGCCAATCTAGAGCTATCAGAATAGCCTTTGGTTTTTCGTCCCTTATATTTAGCAGTCTGGGAAGAAGAGGCAGAGGAGGGAATGCATAAACTGAGAGATGTGTCCATGGGAAGGACAACGCATCCACCCTCCAAGCTTTGTTGTGAAACTCCCTGGTGCAGAAGGTTGGAAAGAGATGATTTGTGTGAGAGGAGAGATCCACTTGTGGGGTGCCCCAATGATGAGTGATGCGATGGAAAATGTCCTTGTTCAGTTGTCACTCATGAGGATCCAGAATGTCTGCTCAAATGATCTGCCAAGGAGTTTAGCCTCCCTGGGAGATACTGGGCCATTAGATGTAAGCCCATGGATGCTGTTATGGACCATAGTCTCATGCTTTATCTGCACAAGGGGTAAGAGCGAGTCCCCCCTTGCTTGTTGATGTACCACATGACTGTGGCATGGTCTGTCCTGATCAGCAGAGTCCCAGGGTAGAGCAGGTACTTGAAAGGCAGCAAGGCCTGCTGCACTGCCATCAATTCTTTTAAGTTTATGTGCAGATGAATCTGCTGGTTGCTCCAAGTCTGCTGTATGCCCCTGCCTTCCAGATGAGCCCCCCATGCAACATCTGAGGCATCTGTGGTGAGTCTGGCTGGCAGGTAGTGGGCGGAAAGGCAGACCCTTGTTCTGAAAACAGGCTGTCGCCCACCAGAGGAACTCCATTTGTAGACAGGGAATCAGGGGAAGAATCAAGTCTAAGTCTTGTGTGTGCTGACACCAAAGGTTCTTGAGGTACCACTGAAGTTTTTTCATACGCAGCCTTGCATATTGGATCATCAAAATACATGAAGCCATGGAAACCAGTGCTTGCAGGAATTGCCTTGCAGAGAGCTGGGTCATTACCAAGTTCAGGAAGTAAGCCGAAATATTTTCTTGCTTCTGTTGAGGGAGGAATACCATCTGGGTAGCTGTATTCAGACTCGCTCCCAGGAAAACAATCTCCCTTGCAGGAACCAACTTTGACTTCTTTTCATTGAGAGTGTAACCCAAAGAGGTGAGAATGTTCTTCACAAAATCCAAATCCTTTTCTGGTTGTTCTGGGGAGTTTGCTTGAATGAGACAGTTGTCCAGGTAAGGATAAATTTGAATGTTTTTCTGCCTGCAAAAAGCAATGGCTGGAGCCAGGCACTTGGAAAAAACTCTGGGAGCAGTAGATAAGCCAAAGGACAATGCTGAGAATTTAAAGTGTTGCTTCACAGCCCTGAAGCGAAGAAACTGCCTGCAACTTTTCCTTATTGGGATGTGCAGATAAGCCTCCTTTAGATCCAAAGTTACCAGCCATAAATCCTTGCCCAGCATTGGTAGTAACTGTTGAAGGGTGAGCATCTTGAATTTGGGAATCACCAGAAAAGTGTTTAGAATAGACAGATCCAGAATAGGGCACCAGGTGCCCCCTTTCTTGGGTACTAGAAAAAGTCTTGAATAAAAACCTAGGCCTGCTTGATTTGCAAGAACTGGCTCTATAGCCCCCATAGTCAGTAAAGAAGACATTTGAGTTTCTACCTCTGCCCTGAGAGTTCTGGGTATGTCTGGGTACCCTTGTAAAACAGGGAAGGTGTGAAAGTAAAACTTGTACCCTTGGTTTAGTATACTGAGCACCCATTTGTCATCTGTGATGGTAGACCATACCTCTGCGAACCTGGCAAATCTTCCCCCCAAAGGAAACCCAGGGCCCGCGGAGGTAGGCACAAGAAGGCCGGAGTCATTAAGAAAGTTTGCTTTGAGGAGCTGGCTTAGAACTCCCCAGTTTAGCAGAAGAAGAAAGCCATTGCTTAGCCCTTTGAGGGGCAGAAGGCTGCCCTCTGGAAGATCTGAAACCCCTAGGCCTAGAGTGACCCTGCTTGCCAGGATCAGGAAAATACCAATTCTTGGAAGGATAATGCCTAAACTGAGGAGGCTGAACCTGAAGGAAATCTTTTACAGCTTGCATAGATTTTGCCTTAGCCTCCAACTTCTTCAGTACCTCCTCAGCCTTATTACCAAAAAGATTGTCCTTGTGCAAAGGAACATCCAGCAATTTAGACTTAACAGTTTCAGAAAGAGGCTGCTCCCGGAGACAAGCATGCCTTCTAATTACACAATCAATGGCTGCTGCTCTGCAGGAAGCCTCCAAAGTGTCAAAACCACAATGAAGTGAATGCTTATGTGGCAGAATTCAGTAAGTCTTGTAAATCTTTGTTCTCCGTCATGGAAGGAATATCTCCAAGTTTAGCCTTAATAGCCTCCGAAGTATACTGCTGATACTTAAGCATGTGAAAGACAATTCACAGATCTAATGGCAAGAGTTGCAGAGGTATATACTTTTTACCCCACCTATCTAAGGCCCTAGACTCCTTATCAGAAGGCACAGGATGTTTAGCAATAGTACCCTTGGGGCCTTGGGAAATAATTTCTGGATCAGCAGTAGGGTTTTTAAAAAGGAATTGATGACATTCAGGAACCTTATACCTATCCGGTTTTCAGGGGGCAGGAGGAACAGAATTACATGAAAACATCATCCACAACTTCCAAAGCTGGAGGTATAGCCAGAGGCTTATGCTGACGCAAATCCAAAAATTCCCTAATTCTTTTCTTAGACTGTGAAAAATCCTGACATTCCCATTTAAAATGCTCCCTAAGGGTATTCAAAGTATCCCCAAAGGAAAAATCTTCTGGAGGGGAGGCAGAAGGGATAGAGTCCTCAGCATCAGAAGCCTCAAAGCCAGAAAAAAAGTTGAGAATGTCCTTCTTCAACAGCAGACATACTGGAAATCTTAAAATCTGAGAGACGAAACATCAGGAGATAATTCCCTAGCCCTCTTTGAAAGGGGGGGGGGGATGAGAGCCCCTAATCACCAACTAAGACTGAGGCACAGGAGGGGAGGCCGACGTCTGCTTGTAAGTAGGTTTGCGGCTGGAAGGTTTACTAGCAATCTGGGGGGACTCAGGAGGCCTAGCAACTGCAGAAGTCTGAACTAAGGTAGTCAGTCTGGTTCTGGTCTCATGTCGAAAAGAAGCATCAGAAGCTGGTGCCTGCAAAGTGGCTCCGGACCCATCTGAGGTGGCGATAGGTGGAGGGTTTGAAGACAAAATAGAAGCCTGTGGCATGGAGGACTCCGTAAAGGTCTCAGCAGAGGCTTGTGGCTGAAAATCTGCAGACAGCAGGGGCTGTGAAAGCACCTCACCGACTGCCTCTGTGCTGACAACCAATTTCCCCGGTGCATCATCGACAGATTTAACCCTAGGCCTGTCGGGTCCTTGTCTTTCTGTTTCCTAGGTATATCCAAAGTCGGGAGAGCAGAAGACACCATACCGACGAATTTAGGCCAGACTCCGAAATGCTTATACAAAATCTTAGCTCTACGGCGTATGGTACACGGGTTAAAGGAAGCACAGAGATTGCAAATAGGGACATCGTGCTCAAGGCCCAAACAAGCTACACAATAGGAATGGAAATCACGGTGTGGAATCTGCTTTCCACAGGCAAGACAGTTATTAACTTTATCTGACATTCGTTAAAGCAAGAAACGAGGATCCCCAACGGGGTACTTATCTGAAGTAGTCTTCAACTTGGTAGTCAGAAAGCAAAATGAAGGTAAATGACTGACCGGCACTAATGCGAATTGGCATCTGCTTCGGGCTCCGCAGCAAGAAAGACTGGGGAAATGGCGTCAGCTGCCTCCCTTTATACCTGACATTCTGAAATCAGTTTAACAACCGGCGGCAGCCGATGTCAAATACCAAGGACTTTGGTATTCGCGCCGACTGAAGGCTACCAGGAGTTGGATGGCCCATATGTGAGGACTGCAACAGTAAAACACAAACAACATCTACTACAGCCTCCCTCAGCATTCACATTCTGCATCACTCCATGCCACATGTGGTCCTGAGACAGCCTGTCTTTTCCCCAGGAGTTGCATACTGTGTGTGTAGAGGACCTGCAGTGACACCTCTGTCTTGTAGGTGATACACATTCCAGCCACTGCCTCTATAAGGGACCCATGTCAAGCTTTGGGTTATACATTAGTCAGCGTGTGTGTGTGTGTGTGTGTGTGTGTGTGTGTGTGTGTGTGTGTGGTGTTGCATGTCAAGTTGTGCATTTCATTCACCTGTGGCCACTAACCCCTCTACCCCATTATGCATCTGATAAGCAGGCCCCAGTAGTGCCCCATACATCCCATCCTGTGCACACTGCAGCAGGAGACATGCCTTCTCTACTCCACTTCCTGCCTCTCCTACTGTTCCAATGTACTGTTATGCATTCCTTGTTATACCCACTTAGAAAGCATTACCATGTCTAGTGTTATGTATGGGGTCATCCCATCCTTGTGGCATGTCCTTCCTTAAGTGGTAGATGGCCATCATAGCTGGACAGGACAGAACTGAGACACTGTGCTATGCTGTGTTTCCACTTACACATACTGCATACCATCTGCCTCACTGTTACTGCTCTCTACGTCAGGTGTTGCTGACAATGCTGGGATACATTACGAGCTGAGTTACCTTCCTTCACTTGTTGTATCTCCAGGTCCACAGATTTACTTTATAAAGTCTTGTGTTACACAGTTTTTCAGTTACAAGTTCTATTGCAGAAATGGTGCCCATGTTTTATATTGTGTTAATAGCATAGTAGTTATGTTAATGAGGCCATTTAGTACCACTGTCTCTGAATCACTGCCAGAAAGCAATGCTCTGTCCATACTGAAGGGCAGTAGCCATACTCAGCATGGTGCTAAGCATGCATGTGATCACTATGCACAGACACACAGACTGCAAACACTCTGAGCACCATGGTACAGTGTTTCAGACATACGGTAGCTGCATCACTATAACGGTTAACACATCAAGTTCAAATGCACATCTGTGTGCACAGAACTGATGTTTTGCTCCTCAAAACAGAGTGAGCATGCATGGCTTCTTCAGGTGTCAAAAACTGCAGGACTCCAGCATGCTGTGCAAAGGAGAACAAGACATTTTGTTCTACCTGGATAAAGTCTTGGTGGAGCACCTGCTGGGACTGTAAATTACCCCTTGTGTAAGACAGATGCTTGGAATGAGCTACCACAATGGTGAGGGATGTCACTGTCATCACCCTTTTTAGTGTGCAGTACCAGTATCTCCACAGTGATCTCTGTCGGCACCACCCTAATCTGAAGTGTGCATACTTTGTTTTACAGTGGTGAAGGAGTGAAAACCATTATGTAAGGATGCCATAGAAGCTGGGAGTGAATACCCTTGCATTTGGGGAAATATATGCGAAGCATGGCAGTCTGCTGAAAAACTGCACTGCATGTGTACAATGCCTATGTGTTAATGTGCCCTCTTTTGACTTCCTTCTGTAGGTACAACTGTGGTAGAAGTGGTGGAGGTCAACTAGGTATGCTCCTGCCAAAAATGTCTAGTATTAGGTCTCCAATGGCCACTAGCTCTGCATCTCAGCAGGGGGACAGAGGTCTCCCTATTGTGGTGACCCAGAGGGTTGTTGGTGGCTTTGGTAGCCACTTCTCTGGCAGTTTCTGACAGAGTCTCAGAGGAGTTCTACATCATCTTCCAGTGTCAGCTGCACAGGCTGGTGTCTGCTGAAGTCTACTGTCAGCTGGATGCTTAACTTAGCACTGTGGAGTGCCTTATAGTGAGGCTTATTGAGTCATGAGACTGACAGGGCCTGACCACAGGACTACCAGAGCAGCAATCTGCCCATGACATAGCCACAGAGTTGACCGATGATGGGGTATGTAACACTATGGGTTGTCTTGACATCCATTCATGGACCTTGCCCTATTCTCATGCAGGTGTTCCTCTCCTTTATATACTTTTTCTGTTACCATGTTCATTGTCCAGCCGACCCAAAACCACCTGTCTACCCCCACTGTTTTCTTCCACTATCATCTACGCCTTTTGTTTGCAAACTCTCACTCTGTGTCAGCATTTTATTTTTGTTTGCCCCTGCTTACTTTCCCTCTTCCACTATTCCACCCCCAACAATTCTTCAATAATGTTTACACCTGCCCTCCAACTCTACTTGTCTATATATTACATATGAGACACTCCCCACAAAAAACATGCATACACACACACACATACACACACATGCATCTATATATCTATATCTCCCTTCCTCCTCTCCACACCTTTCTTAACTTATGTTTACTCTTGTGTGCCCTTCCCTGCTTGCTAGACTCCCTTTTTCTACATTACTGTCATCCACATCTCCTCCCCATTTATACAATGAACTGGGTTGGCATTTTGCTATGCTGACTCTCCCTGGGCTATGTGGATGTCCACAAATGGTGGCTATGTGGCACTTCATTGCAAACATGAATATGCAGCCTGCCTTGATGATGACATCTGGTGTATTAGTCACATGTCCTTCTGTAGTGCTACTCATCCAGTAGACCTATCTAAAGCTGCTTTTTCCTGTAAAGCAGCATATCCATTTTATTGTGTAGTCTTTCCCTCGTTATGTTGGAGCAACACAAACCTTATTACATACCTGATTAGCTGAGGCAACATCATGGTGACATTTAGCAAAGTGCAGGCATTCAAGCACTTGTCTATGAACCTCAGACATAATGCTGCTTATGTTAGTTATACTGACAATAAGCCAAGGTTTCTTCAGATGGATATTGCAGTAGCTGTGCCTTATCTGCTATTTAGAAATATTGAAAATAAGTAGCATTTTATCTAATAGAGCAACTGATAAAAGTTACTTTCAATTTCCTGTACACTGTATTATACTTTCAGTCACTCTCTCCCCAACAGACTCCAAAAGAAATTGTGCTTAGCTCAGAACATTGCATTAAGATTACTATTCTTATAAGTGTTTTAACTTGATGCATGTTGCTGTGAACATGATTCATTTTGAAGTCTGGGGGGTTTGTTTTATTTTCCTGATTCACCATAACTCTTTTGCTGCATGCAGCATTTATATTTAAAAAATCCTCTACTCCTCTCTTCTCTCACAACCTGCTTTCTCTGTATTTATCTAATTTAGTGCTTTTCCTTGTTATACCATGTGTAAGATGCGACCCTTACTTTCTTCTATATCAAGCATACAAAATGTAATATTTCTATTTTCTGTCTTTGGCCCCTATTATTTTTTTCATTTTCTCATTGTGAGCTAGGACTCCTCTGTGAAGATTTTCCTGTTATTATTAAATGTCAGAGTTCAAGTTTATGCCCCAAAAATGGCTTTGCTTTTTACAGATAATTCACTCCCTAGTATGTGTTGTGCAAACAAATGTAACTATTGGCTACAGTACAGTTTGTTTTGGCCAAAATATGGTTTGCATAATCTCAAAACACACTCTATTTTTAAAACCAGCAAGAATTCCACTATACAGTTGTGTAACCTGTACTCTGTCCTTCTAATCCAGAAATATTCAAAAGTTACAATATAAGGAAATGAGAGGCTAAGATATACCTCTCCAAATAACTGAAATAGCTTACGCTACACATAGAAGCGTAGCCAGGATTTCTGAAATTTTACAGCAACTTCCACAGTGCAGCACACTTCTAAACTGCCGTTCCGTCAACCCCATTCAGTGCATGCTTGTGGAAACTAACCTTGTCAACAGTTATGACAGGCTTCAGTCATCAATTGAACCTGAGACTCTGAAGAAATTATACAGCCTGGTGGTAGTAGCAAATATTCAAATGAGAGGTTTGAAGGCCAAAGTGGAGAAGTGTTCCATGTGAACAGCAGCTGAACATGGGTCAGTCAGTCCTGAGCAATAGGTGAGCACCGTTCTGAAGGGACAGGCAATGGCTTCCGTCACCCTCAGCAGATCCAATGGGAGATGGGTTCATATCCCCAAATCTGGAGTGACGGAGATGGGTGTCTCACAGCCTCCAGTGTGCTGATGCAAACAATCCCAGAAAAGCTGGCAGGGGTCCCTCGTAGAGTTCTCTTCTTTGTAAAGGGCAGGGCACCCTGGAATGAGTTCACCCTGAGATGGAACTCGTGTCCTGGAAAGCATCATGGTTCTGGAAGTGTCAGGTGAGCTATTGCTGGCCACTGAGAATTTGGGGGAGAGGGTGTAAGTCTTGTGCTGGGCCGTACCCATATCAGCAGCAGGTCTCCAAGGTGAACAGCCTCTGGCATGTTAGAACAATGTAGGTAAGGGAAACCAGATCTGTAATAATAGCTTCAAGTTTCTGGGAGGGGTGGTTGAGGAGAAGGGAAGTCTGAATGAAGAGGTCAAAGCTAGAATCTGAGGGGATGCAGCCAACTGGCATAGAGTCTCAGGTGTAGTCTATGACAGAAGAATTTCAAAGAAGCTGAAAAGTAAGGTGTACAAGCCAGTAAAGGCAGAGCAGATGAAGAAGCTAGAAGTGATAGAAATGACGTGTGTGAGAAGGGTGGTAGGATGCACACTGTGGGACATTTGAAGAGATGAGGACATAAGAGCAGAAGCCAATGTAGTTCCAATTGCAGAAAAGACAAAGAGAACTGTTTATGGTGGTTTGGACACGTGCAGAAAAGAAGAAGACAATCTGGTGAAGAAGATTTGGGATAGACAGGAAGAAGGTAAGAGGAAACGAGGATGTCCAGAAAAGAGGTGGATGGATTGTGTGAAAGAAGATCTACAACAGTCAGGAATGAGTTTTGAAGAAGGCAGGAGTGTGGCACTGAATCAAAAGAGATGGCAACAGTTAACACGATACCCAGAGCTCATGCAGAAAATGAAAAAAAGGGGGCTGATGATGATGATAATAATGATGACTCCATGAAATGCAGGTCAGGACTTTTTTAATGTAAATTCTAACATGTCTCAGAGCATCAAATAAACAAATTTTTATTTTTATTTTATTTATTTTATTTTACATTTGTTGACCGGGCTAGTCTGGCTGGATGCATGTCCAATTTCAGCAGAGGCCCGAGGAGAAAAGCTCCACTAATAAACTAAGTGACTAACAAATAACAAGTAAATAGTACTACAAAGGCAATTTAAACAAGAAATAAACAGTAGTATGGAAGCATTATAACTTAAATTATTTACTATAGAAAGACTGCTAAAAAAAGAAGAAGAAGGGAGAAAAAAGGTGCAGGTGGGGAGTTTGTAAAAAATTAGAGGTATTAGCCAGTAAGTAGCAGACATAATGAGATGAGTACTACTTTTAGGATAGAGATTTGCATGCAGGAAGTCAAGAACTAGGTAAGATACAAGGAGAGAAGACAGGTTACAGAGATAGAGGAGAGTAACATAAAAGAGGAAGATAGGAGTGATAAACAGGCTGGTGGGTTGCTAGGTCTACTTCTTGGAGGGATAGAAGTAGTTAAATAGGGTAGGTGGAAGAGCAAAGTAGGGTGTGGGAGAGAGTGAATGTTTCTTAAGCTTAGTCAGGATTTGAGCAGGGGCATAGCCAGTGAGATTGCAAATGTTTCCTTATTTGTTTTTTAAAAAGGTGGGATGAGCCTAAAGTGGTTAGTTCATTGGGAAGTTTATTCCAGTGAGATCCAACAGTATTGGCAAATAAGGAGTCACCTGCTTTATTGTAGGATTTGAGTGTAGCTACTAGAAGTTTGGTGGCTGAGCGAAGGGAAGTAAGATTTTTGTATGGGGTGATAAGGTTATTAAGTATGGGTGTATTAGAGGGGTAATGGAGAATTTTATAAGTGATGACTAATTGCTGTAGGAGAATTTGATTCTGTAGTTCTAGCCAGTTAAGGTTTTTGAGATTATGACAATGGTGAGTTTGATATGGGGAACCGGTGGCAAACCTGGCAATACTATGGTAGGCTGTGGCTAGTTTCTGGTGGTTAGCTTTTGAAATGTTAATAAATGAGGGGGAGGCATATAGTAGTGTAGATAGGAGATGAGTTTGGGCTAGAGACACTCGGGTAGCTGCATTAAGAAAGGGCTTGAGTCTATAAAGGGTACCTATCTTTTTATTAACAGCCTTGATGGTTAGATCAATGTGACAGTCAAAGCTCAGTTGATTGTCTATAGTAACGCCTAGGGGTTTGGTGGAACAATCAGGATTGATGATAGTGCCATTGCCAGACATAATGGAAAATGAAATTGGGGCAGATTTAAGGGTCGGTGTGAAGAGTAGTAATTTGTTTTTTTTGGGATTAAGGAGGAGACAGATATGTTGGAACCATTTTTCTGCTGCAGTAAAGATTTTCTGGGTGGAAGAGTGGAGTTCTCCAGAAGATGAAGCAGAACAGATGAGAGTTGAATCATCTGCATACTGAATACAAGTGGATGTTGGAAGTGAAGTAGCCAGGTTATTTATAAATGTAGAGAAGAGGAGGGACCTAAGATGGATCCTTGAGGAACACCAATAGTGACTGGGAGCTGGGAGGATATATGGCTGTCCCAGAGGACAGCTTGTTTTCTATCATTCAAATATGAGTTAAACCATTGTACTGCTGAAGAGTCAAGTGATAGTGATGTCAAAGTATCTAGGAGTAGTTGATGGTTAACCATATCAAAGGCTTTTGAGAGGTCTAGGAATAAGGCAGAGGAGAAAAGGTTGTTATTGCGATTTTTGTTTATTATGTCGGTAAAGGAGAGAAGGGCGGTGGAAGTACTATGGTGCGGTCTAAAACCATGTTGCGAGTCTGCTAGTAGGCTATTTTGCAAGAGATGATTTAGGAGTTGATGGTGAATACAACGTTCCATAATTTTAGAAAGAGGAGATAGTAGGGCTATGGGTCGGTAGTTAGAAAGTTCATTAGAGTTACCTCCTTTATGGAGGGGAATAATATAGGAGACTTTCCAGCAGGATGGGATAGTAGATTCGGTTATTGTTCTGTTGATTAAGATTGAGACTGGGTAAGCTAGTTCTGATGCTGCTAGTTGTAGGTATTCAGCTGGCAGTTTGTCGGCTGAAGGGGTGCAAGGTTTAAGTTTAGAGAGTAACTTACATTATGTGGGATGTGGAGACTGTGCTAAATTTTAGAGTGGGGGTGTTATTTTGAGGAGAGGTGTTTTGAGGGGAAGGGGGGGAGTCATGGTGTTTGCTAGAGAGGTGACTGTTTCAGAGAAGAAGTTGTTAAAGGTATCGGCTATTATGTCGGGTGGAGTTTGAGCTAAGGTAGCAGGTGTGGGTGTTTTGGTATTCCCTGGATGTAGCAGTTTATTGATCTAGTACAGTTGTGTAATTGAAAGTACAGTTGTGTAAGAACTTACCATATCAATAGATGTCTGACTGTTCACTGCTGAAGTTATTACTAACAAGTGGGATATCCTACCGAGGATAGCTGCATGTCTGACCAGAATACCAAAGCGTAAGCGTCCTTATCTTGCACTGTACATCTGACATATGACCAAAGCATGCCAAGGTTCTGTGATACACAGGGGTGGCTTGTGCTATTGGGCTGCAGGACTGCAGGACTGCAGCCCCCCAGCTGTAAAAGAAAAGAGCAAAAACAAATGTGAGTCGTGGAACATCACCCATGCGCACTCACAGCATTTCCCAATATCCGGACTGCTGGTGAACCAGTCTGGAGCATGCGCACAGAATCCAGACTGTCTCACCAGCAGTCCAAATTAGGAAGACAACATTCAGCAGCAAATATCCCAGAAGTCTATGCAGTTACATCTGCACAGACTGGAAGGGGATTGGACTGCAACGTCAGCAGGCTGGGTAGCACCCAGCTTGCTCTGCTCTCATGGGAAGGACTTGCTCTCGTCGTGGGCTTTTGTACTCAATGGATGGATGTTACAGACATCAGAGGAAGGACTTGCTCTCATTTTACATACAACGGACTTTGGAGTTTACTGCACTAAGGAATATTTGGGCTTCTCTCATTTTACGGACTTTGGGCTCAGGTATGGAACTGCAGGAAGGAATACAACAGACTTTACTGCACTAAGGAATGTGTGTGTGCGTGTGTGTGTGTGTGTGTGTGTGTGTGTGTGTGTGTGTGTGTGTGTGTGTGTGTGTGTGTGTGTGTGTGAGAAATACCCCAGTTGCTATATGGTGGTGGTTACAGAATACCACAGGCTTGAACCCTGTACCTTGGGCCCAGGTGGCAACAGCCTGAATTCCCTACCCACCACCATTTATTTGTAAAAAATGTGCAGATTTATGCCTCATATTGTTCTGTTGTTCCTCATAAAATCTGTGGTTTCTGTACTTTTGTGTCTTTACACAGTCAGTGGTGCAGTGGTAGCATTGTTTCCTGACAGCTACAGGTTCTCTGGTTTGATTCTTGGCTGGGGTGCCTTCTGTGTGGAGTCCGCATGTCCTCCCTGTCTGTGTGTGTTTCCTCTGGGTGCTCTGGTATCCTCCCATCTTACAAAGACATGTGTCTGGAGTGTTTCTCCCTGGGCCTCTGCTGAAAATTAGCTTTTGTTCCAAGTCAGACTTTCCTGGTTAACAAACATTAAATAAATAAAAATGACAAGCATTTGAATTTCAGACTTCATATTCTTCAGAAAAATACACAGTAACACAAAACCTTTTATTCTAGCAATTTTCTAAGTTTATAAGATGGATATTTGAAATTTGTCCCTATTTTTGGGACTGTATTCTCCCATTATTGGCTTCATCCAGTTTTTTTGTGCTAAGGTTGAGAGCTATGGTAAGAACTGAATTAACTGAATATACTTGGGAGCTGTATTCCCCCATTACTGGCTTTGTCCAGTTGTTTTTTGCTAAGAGGCTGAGATCTAAGGTGAGAACTGAATTCACTGAACATGTTTGTGGGCTGTATTCCCCCATTACTGGCTTTGTTCAGCTGTTTTGTGCAAAGAGGTTGACAATTATAGTGAGAACTGAATTCAATAAATGGTAGCCATTTAAGTTCAGTCTTCCTCTCTTTCACAAAACAGCTGATCTGGCATAGTTCTATGTTGCTCTGACTGTTTTGCACAGGGTCCTGGGTTTGGGACATGGCAGTGAAATGTATGGTGGTAATACAGCATTTTATTCTAGCAACTTTCCAACATTATACAAGCAATGTTTAAAATGTGGCCCTGGTTTTTGGGCTTTTGTTCCCCCCCCCAATAAATTTTGGCTTTTTCCAGATTTCTTGTGCTGCAAAGTTCAGAGATACAGCTGAGTGCTGAGTAAATTTTACAAGGAGCGGAGATCTGCAGGGGAGCAAACGTTTAGTGATGCTTATGCTGAGTCTGCTTGCATTGTTAAAAGCACAACAGGTAGTGTACTTGCTTTTGATGTAGAAGGCTGTGGGTTCTACTCCCACAGTAGTTAGATCCATTGCTGATACTGCACTGTGCTGCAAAGGGAGTGGATGCTGCACTCCTTTTTGATGAAGATACCTCGTAACTATGAACCTGTTATCAGTTTGCCATCCATTCCCTATTGCAATATTACTAGCTTATCATTTTTTAGAGTAACATACGCAATTTATTCCTCAAGGGCAACAAGCACTTTATTTGTAGATGAAACAATGAAATATAAAGTTGTTTGCTAGCAGCAGCCTCTTCATTAGTTACAGATCTCTTTAATGTGGAATTTAGATGACTTTTACTTCTTCAGAGATTGTGCATATCTACTGATACTGGTGGACCGTAGAAGTATGAGTAGACTTTTATGATGGAAATGTTCTGGATTGGGCAATTTTGTCATTATTGGTGCATGCATTTTGTTCCATTGTTTATTGGAAAAATGTTCAAAACAATAAATTTAAAACACCGTATAAAACTGTACTACATTGTACAAGGAATATAATTTAATACAATCAGGAAGGTGTATCAAAGAGCATGTGTATGTTTCGTGTGCAAGGGGCCTGTGATTTGGAAACAGCCCAAAGTTAATCTTTATCTGCCACTGGCAAAATGTATTTTCTTTGAATGTGGGTTTCAATGCTGTTTCAATGAATGTGATTTTCAAGGGCAGAGAAGTTTTAATGCTAAGTCTGTTTTCATTGTGAGACTGCATTGCTTTGTTTAGCAGATATCTATTAGTGTTTGTGCTGTAAAATGCACAATAAAACTTTCACATGAAGTCCAAATCATCACAGAAGTAAAGCAGTATGCACATTAGTGTTCATGTTAAATGGGATGAAATAGCCAAGTAATGGTTCATTGGAATGGCTGCAGGGCGGAGGCTCCATTCAACTATGATTTTGTAAGGGGGGAAGGGCAGCAAACTCAAAGACAGCCCCAGCTGAATTATACCTTTCAGCTGTCCAGATTTATGCAGAATTAATAGATTTTTGCTTCTTATTTTTGGTTTGTTCCTCATACAATTTGTGGTTTTCAGGCAAATCATTTAGGAATTAAGTCACTAAATAATGACAGACACTGAGTTTCAGACTTCATAACTTTCAGAAAAATGTTTGCTAAAGCAAGACCTGTTATTCTATCAACTGTTTCAGTTTATACAAGAGCAACTTTTAGTACTGTTTATATGTTCCCCAAATATATTTGGCCCTGTCCAGATTTCCTGCATTAACAGGTTGAGAGGTAAATGCAAATAAATTGCTTTATAGAATTGGGCATATCCAAACCTCTCAACTGTCCCCAATTTTGGCTCAAAATGTTGCTCTTCACGTAATAATCCCTCCACAAAATAGCAATTTTGGAAGAAAACGTGGAGGGTTTACAATGAATAAATAACTAATAATTAGAGTTATAGATTACTTTTATTTCAGAAATGCATGTAGATTCTTTTATTTTGTCAGCTGCTCAAGTTAGCAGTACTAATATTAAAAAGCATCCCTTCTTTAACAGGTTCCCAACTGTATTGTGTGGCTATTTTATATTTTTGTATCACATTTTTGGTCTGTTTTTCATAAAAGTGTGTTTTCTGGCAAATTAGTGGCAAATCATTAAAGACTGAAATTAGAAAATAATGACAGACATTTCAGTTTCAGATTTCATACCCTTCAGAAAATCCACACTAATATAAGACCTACTATTCTATTATCCTTCTAAGTTTATAAGAGCAATATTTAAAAATTGTCCTTATTTTTGGGCCTTTGTCCCACTTCTATGTATGGCTTTGTCCAGATTTCTTGCTCTGAGGTTGAGAGGTATGACAAATGTGTCAGGGCCATCACAGTCAGCCAGAGGTATTTCAAATTGCAACATACTTGTTGCACCCCAATCCCCCATGTAGTGATTATGGATGTGTCCAAGCAAGGTAAGACGCAGTTATGCAGTGTAAATGTGCAGAGTATCCTCCCATCCAAGGTAGACAAAAGTACTACAGTGGCTTTTTATCTTTCCTTGATTTTGCAGAATGTTCTGGTTTCTGTCATATTTTTATACTGTTGATTTATGCTTATTATTACTCAGAAAGTGCCTGTTAACCCAGCCACTGGGGATGCACAAGCCAGTGGATTTCTTTGTGCCAGTCCCAAGCCCGGATAAATGGGGAGGGTTGCATCAGGAAAGGCATCTGGCGTAAAACTTCGCCAAATCTTTTCATGCAGTCACCAGTTAATATTTCCATACCAGATCGGTCGAGGCCCGGGTTAACAACGATCGCCACCAGTACTGTTAGCCAACAGGTTGCTGGCGGAAATTGGGCTACTGTTGGCCGAAGGAGGAGAAGAGGTAGAAGGCATGTCCGAAGGCAGGAAGAGAGGAGAAAGGCTAGGACTGTGGTAGTGAGGGTCGGAACTTTGAATGTTGGCAGTATGACTGGTATAGGGAGAGAGCTAGCTGATATGATGGACAGAAGGAAGGTTGGTATATTGTGTGTGCAAGAGACCAGATGGAAGGGGAGTAAGGCTAGGTGTATCAGAGGTGGGTTTAAATTGTTTTATCATGGTGTGGATGGGAGGAGAAATGGCGTAGGAGTTATTCTGAAGGAACAGTATGCGAAGAGTGTTTTGGAGGTGAAAAGGGTGTCGGATAGAGTGATGTTTATGAAGCTGGAAATTGATGGTGTAATGATTAATGTTGTTAGTGCATATGGTCCACAAGTTGGGTGTGCAATGGATGAGAAAGAAAAATTTTGGAGTGAATTGGATGAAGTGGTGATGACTGTACCCAAGGGTGAGAGAGTGGTGATTGGAGCAGATTTCAATGGGCATGTTGGTGAAGGGAACAGCGGGGATGAGGAAGTGATGGGTAGGTATGATGTTAAACAAAGGAATGCAGAAGGTCAGATGGTAGTGGATTTTGCGAAAAGGATGGATATGGCTGTGGTGAATACATATTTTAACAAGAGGGAGGAGCATAGGGTGACATACAAGAGTGGAGGAAGATGCACACAGGTGGATTATATCTTATGTAGGAGGGCCAGTTTGAAGGAGATTGGAGACTGTAAAGTGGTGGCTGGAGAAAGTGTAGTTAGGCAGCATAGGATGGTGGTTTGTAGGATGACGTTGGTGATCAAGAGGAGGAGGAGTGTGAGAGCAGCACCAAGGATTAAATGGTGGAAATTGAAAAAGGGTAATTGTGAGGTGGAGTTCAGGGATGAGTTAAGACAGGCACTGGGTGGCAGTGAAGAGTTACCAAATAGCTGGGTAACTACAGCAGAGCTAGTAAGGGAGACGGCTAGAAAGGTGCTTGGTATCACATCGGGACAGAGGAAGGACGACAAGGAGACATGGTGGTGGAATGAGGAAGTACAGAAGAGTATACAGGCAAAGAGGTTGGCAAAGAAGAAGTGGGATTGTCAGAGAGATGAAGAAAGTAGACAGGAGTATAATGAGATGAGGTACATGGCAAAGAGAGAGGTGGCGAAGGCTAAGGATAAGGCATATGAAGAGTTGTATGAAAGGCTGGACACTAAGGAGGGAAAAAAAGGACCTGTACCGATTGGCTAGACAGAGGGACTGAGCTAGGAAAGATGTGCAGCAGGTAAAGGTGATAAAGGATAATGAGGGAAACATACTCACAAGTGAGGAGAGTGTGTTGAGGAGATGGAAAGTGTACTTTGAGGGGCTGATGAATGAAGAGAATGAGAGGGAGAGAATGTTGGATGATGTAGGGATAGTGAATCATTAAGTACAATGGATTAGCAAGGAGGAAGTAAGGATAGCTATGAAGAGAATGAAGAATGGAAAGGCTGTTGGCCCAGATGACATACCTGTGGAAGCATGGAGTTGTTTAGGTGAAATGGCAGTGGAGTTTTTAACCAGATGAAATTTTGGAAAGTGAGAGGATGCCTTAGGAATGGAGAACAAGTGTTTTGGTACCGATTTTTAAGAATAAGGGTGATGTGCGGAGCTGTAGTAACTACAGAGGAATTAAATTGATCAGTCACAGCATGAAGTTATGGGAAAGAATAGTGGAAGCTAGGTTAAGAAGGGATGTGATGTGATGATTAGTGAACAGCAGTATGGTTTCATGCCGGGAAAGAGCACTACAGATATGATGTTTGCTCTGGGAGTGTTGATGGAGAAGTACAGAGAATGTCAGAAGGAGTTGCATTGTGTTTTTGTAGACTTGGAGAAAGCATATGACAGGGTGCCTAGAGAGGAGTTGTGGTATTGTATGAGGAAGTCAGGAGTGTCAGAGAAGTATGTAAGAGTGGTACAGGATATGTACGAGGGTAGTGTGACAGCTGTGAGGTCTGCAGTGGGAGTGACAGATGCGTTTAAGGTGGAGGTGGGGTTACATCAAGGATCAGCTCTGAGCCCTTTCTTATTTGTAATGGACAGGTTGACAGACGAGATCAGATCAGACAGGAGTCCCCATGGACTATAATGTTTGCAGATGACATTGTGATCTGTAGTGAGAGTAGGGAACAGGTGGAGGAGACCCTGGAGAGATGGAGATATGCTCTAGAGAGAAGAGGAATGAAGGTCAGCAGGACTAAGACAGAATATATGTGTGTGAATGAGAGGGAGGATAGAGGAATTGTGAGGATGCAAGGAGTAGAGGTGGCGAAGGTGGATGAGTTTAAATACTTGGGGTCAATAGTTCAGAGTAACGGTGAGTGTGGAAGAGAGGTGAAGAAGAGAGTACAGGCAGGATGGAGTGGGTGGAGAAGAGTGTCAGGTGTGATTTGTGACAGACGAGTACCTGTAAGAGTAAAAGGAAAGGTCTACAAGAGGGTAGTGAGACTAGCTATGTTATATGGGTTGGAGACAGTGGCATTGACAAAAAGGCAGGAGTTTGAGCTGGATGTGGCAGAGTTAAAGATGTTAAGATTTGCACTGGGTGTGACGAGGGTGGACAGGATTAGGAATAAGTATATTAGAGGGTCAGCCCAGGTTGGAAGGTTTGGAGACAAAGCCAGAGAGGCAAGATTACGTTGGTTTGGACATGTGCTGACAAGGGATGCGGAGTATACTGGGAAAAAGATGCTAAGGATGAAGCTACCAGGTAACAGGAAAAGAGGAAGGCCCCAGATAACCTTTATGGATGTGGTGAGAGAGGACATGGAGGTGGTTGGTGTGACAGAGCAAGATGCAGAGGACAGGAAGAAATGGAAACAGGTGATCCGTTGTGGCGACCCCTAACGGGAACAGCCGAAAGAAGATGATGATTACTCAGAAAGTGCCTGTTGCTCTGTGTTTAAGTAGCAATGCTTTAGTGACCATCAGGTAAGCTTGTCTGAGATTGTAAGATGCAAGTAAGCTTTAGAAAGCATACTGTTAAAGAACTGCCAACATTGAAAGCATTTCTGTTGTTGCCATGCAGAGAATACTTACATAACTAGATAACGTATAAGCCTTGGATATAGAAATGCATATGACAGCATTTGTATTAAAGGACATGATTACATTATTTTAAGAAGCTCATTACATTTGTTGGAGACTTGCAATCATCTTTGCAGGCTTTACCTGTAAACTAAACAGAATGCCAATCTATTGTGCGTGGTCCATAACCTGTGCAGTAATCCTTTAAGCAATGTATCTTGAGAGTGTTTCTTGTTTGCTTTTCATTTTTTTTTACTTTGTTCATGTTTTCCCCATGAAATAAGTAGACAGTTGTGAGGCAGCAGGTCTTTGTTGGATAAGAAATATTTTTACAAGTGGGAGTATCACAGAGCTTGGTACTTTAATAAAGCTGAATACAAATTATAATTAGAACGGCAGGGCAAGGAGAAGTGTTTTGAGTTGAATGCTGCTTGTTTTTCTTATACTTGATTTTGACTGGCATTCCAGTAATGTATTTAAAAAATAATTTATTTTTTCATGCCTCACAACCTTTTTGTTTCCATCTAGATATTAAGTAAGCTGTCATGCAGCCAATGCATTGAAGTATTTTTTTCTTCTACACTTCATTTTGTCTTGATTGGACTCTCATAATGACAGTTTGGCACCCAGGGCAGCACATTTAATTAAAGTTACAGTTTTTGTGGTTTTTAGCATAGCCCCTCCCCTTTCTAGTTGGCCACACCCCTTCCCATTGACCCCACCCATTCAGCTGTTTCCTGCAGCCCCCCCCCCCTTTGATTTGAAGTCACCAGCTGCCACTGGCGGTACATAAAGGACATAAGGTGAGAAGTACATCAAAACTTTCTTGCCTTAGAACTGAAAGCCAGCAAGGCAAACAGGAAAAGAGGTAATCAAAAGGTACACATCAGCAAAAATAAGGGAGACGAAAAGGCTGCCACCTCAGTTTAAAACAGAGACCAGGAAAAGAAGGGAGATAGAAGGGTGAGATGTAAAACTGCAACAATGATCAGTCAGACATCTATTAACACAACTATACTATGTTCTTCCTATGATCACTGTTGTAGTATTACTAACAAGTGGGGAAAGTCTCAAGGCTTTCTAAGTCTTAAGGGTAGGGGAGTGGGGATTTGAGCTGTAATCTAAAATTCCTTGTAAGGTGTACCTAGCAAAACCAGCTCTAGCCCTAGAAAAGGCATGAATCTTGTAATGCTTGGTGAAGGCATGTAAGGAAGACTAAGCAGCGACTTCTAAATAGATCTGGAGTTTAGAGGAAGCTGCATCCCCGCTAGTGATCCTTATCCAAATCTGATAGCGCCTTTCCCTGGAAGGGGTGGCAGAAGGAGGTATCAGAGAAGATCCATTTAGAAATTCTGTGTTTGGAGACAGGAAGACAGCTTCTTGTCCTGAAAGGAAATAAAAAGGTGATCTGATTTTCTGTCAGACTTCATCTTGTCAAGGTAAAACCAGAGTTGTCTGTGAACATCCCTGCTTTGAGGGGATGGGAAAAGGTAGGGAGGTTGATAGTCTAATTCAAAGAAGGATCACTGACCACACCTTAGGCATGAAAAATGGGTTAGTTCGAGGTTAACTCTATCTTTATTGCAAATCAAAAAGGGAAGAGAAACCATAAGTGCTTGAAGCTCCAAAACTCTTTTGGAAGAAGAGCCATCAATGGGACAGTTTTACAAGATCAAAAGTTGAGACAAGCACAAGCAAGCTCAAAAGGAGTAAGGGTTAGATTTTCTAAAACATAATTCAGGTTCTAAGGATGGGGAATATAGTTCCTTGGTGGTCTGAAATGAAGGACACCCTTAAACAGTTTGACTTAAAAACATGACTATAAAGGTGGAACCAAAGGAAGACAGGCAGACATGGTTGACAAATGTGCTATAATATAATAGTATGCCAAGCCTGAACGTTGTAGTTCATACAACTAAGAAAGCATGTCAATAACACCCACTAAACAAATGTCCTGATATTTTTTCTTACACCAGAAAGAAAATCTCTTCCATTTGGAAACGGAAGATTTTCTAGAAGCAGGTTTTCTAGCAGTCTTCAGAAAATAGGTGCCTAAAGGGAATCAAAATCTGATCATCCAAAAGGTTAGATTTGCCATCTGTAGTTTTGGATAAAAAAGAGAGTCTTTTTGCTGTGTGAACAAGTCTATCCTGTGAGTTAAGTTGTAATGACTGCCCTGGGCTAGATGAAAAAGAAGGGGGAACCAATTCTGATTTTCTGGTTTGTCCTTGATTTTGAGAATAACCTGGGGAATTAGGGAACAAGTCAGAATGCATATAGGAATCTTCCCTTACAGGAAAAACTGCCTCTGGGCATAGAAGTCTGGAACAGATCAGCCTCTGCTGCCTCTTCTGACAGAGGCAAATAGTCTGGTTTAAGGGGTACCACCCATTGTGGACGATGTCTAGGCAGACCGCTCTGTTTAACAACCATTTGTGAGGGTCTTCCTGGATTTGCTCAAATAATCTGTCACAGAATTGTTCTCCAAAGGAATGTAAACTGCTAGTAAGTACAGATTGTGCTGAATGGTTATGTCCTAAGCAGTCATTACAAGTCTGCAAAGGTGGCGGGATCTTGTCCTGTCCCGCTTGTTTTTCCACCACACAACTCAAGTATTGTCTGTAAATCCTCTGAGAGAACCTGGAGACCAGAAGTAATACAGGGATTGTAAGGTTAGAACCACTGTCTTCATTTCACTGATATTTATATGGTCCTTCCTATACTTTTTGGGGTCTATATTATATAAGTGAATATAATGAATTACGAATGCTATATAATTGACCCACAATCCCTGAAAACCCAAAATGTCGAACACATGGATTCGCTGATCCGTTAAAAAAAAAATCAAAAACACAAAATAAAGTAGGGGGCTTTGCCCCCCCATACCCCCCAATGTGCCCCCCTACTGAAATATACCAACTCCGAGATCACACCACAGTGGAGGAAATGGCAAAGTCCGGACAACGGCCCAGTGATTTTTTTTCCCTAGGAAAAAAAATAATCGCTGTTCCGTGCTTTTGGTATTTTGCCATTTTGCGTAATTACATTAAACTAAACAGCATTTGCAATTCATTACGTTCGCTAAAATAATAGGAACCCCCTTTTTGGACCAAGACCCTGGACTCTGACATTCATAGAACAAGCTTCCAAGCTATGTTTTATGCATCTGTTTAAAGGTCTTGGCAAGGGGAGGGAACCAGAAAGGGCTTTCCTGGATTGAGTGATACTTGATTGATCCACCACTGAAACTCTCTTGATTAATGGCAAGAGAAGAATTGGGAAGCTCAAAGAATGGTGATGTTGTGTCCACATAGATTTGAGATACCAGTGAATCTTCCTCACATGGAGTATGGCCTAAAGAATCATTAAAATAGTGGAGGTCATAATCCCCAGGGCTCTTGGCATCTCTCTTGCTGAAGTCACATCTAGAGAAGAGTTTGGAAGTATTCCTTTAGGAATATAACTTTCTTATGTGGAAGAAAGGCAGCCTTTGAAATAGAATTTAACCTGCCACCCAGAATGACCAGATCCTGGAAGGGGATCTAGATTACATTTTTTGAGGTATAAAGTGAACCACAGAAACTAAAGGTTTTTTTTTTTTTTTTTTTTTTTTACTAAAGTTGACACCCAGAAGAATTTTTTTCCATGAAGGAGCTTGAAGAAGGCAGGTCATGTGAGTGAAAATCTGAATTCCCTGGAGTCTACAGAAAGCAACGACAGGACCTAGGCCCTCTGAAAACCCTTGGAGTAGTAGTAAGCCCAAAAGCCAAAGCAGAGAATTGAAAATTATACTCCAAAGTAGAATCTTCCTGTGATCCAGCTGGATAGGGATATGAAGGTATACATGCTTTATATCCAAGGTTACCAAGACAGCTTCAGGCCCATTCATGGGAAAAAGGGACTGCAGGGTAAGCACTTTGAATATTTGAATTCTCAGAAAAAAAGTTGAGAGAGGACAAATCCTGGCTGGGTTTCCATGTTCCCTCTTTTCTAAGACTCAAATAAAGCCTTGAATATAACCCTATCCCTTTCCAATGTACAACGAAGAACTTATTCCTATAAAATTGGAGGGGTTAGGTGTGCATACATACAAATGTTTCAAGGACAGGCATTAATGCCCTTCTAGGTTGCCAATATACCAAAACACTTGTTCCCATAATAAATGTCCAGGCTGTACTTAAAAATATCTAAACTAGTACTTGCTTTAATGTAATTTGGTAGTCTGTTCCAAGCATCAGCTACTCTGTCACAGAACCAATTAGTACACTTCTCATTCCTATAATACAATATTCTACAAAGGTTATCTGATGATTCTCTAGTACTTTTTGATAACCCCAAACACTCCCAGAGGTAGTTGCCCCTAAATGCCCTATATACCTGAATAAGATCTCCTCTTAAATATCTGTAAGAGACACTGTACAAGCTCAGATATTTTAGCCTTTCATAATAACTTAGATTTTCACATCCATGGATGCCCTTTGTATATTTCCGCTGTACTCTTTCCAATTTATTCATGCTTGTTTTCTTGTAGGGTTTCCATATTGTTATTCCATACTCAAGTTTGGTCTAATGTAACTAACAAACAACAACTTCATTATATTTGATTTCCTAGACTTTATAAATCTTTTTATACAACCTGTAGTTCTATAACTATCATTAGCTAATTGGTTGATATGATTAGAAAAACTCATAGCTGAATCTACCCATATACTCAGGTCCTTAAATGAGTCTACAGTTTCAATCACTGTGTGCTGTATTAAATATTCACCTTTCAGTTTATGTCTCCCAAATCTCATATGCTTAGTTTTTGATGTACTTAACATATTATTCTCCTGTGCCCAAATGGTCAATTTAGTCAAATTATTTTGCAGACATGCCTTATCTGTAACACTTGTAATGAGTTTACCCAATTTCAGGTCGCCAGCACATAGACTGTAGAACACCTCAGGTGAAAAAGTAAGGTCTGAAAGATACAATCTAAACAAGTAAGGGACTAGGACAGAGCCCTGTGGGACACATTGACTGTAACCAAGTATTTCACCTGTCCAGTTGGTGTATGATACTTGCCATGTCCTATTTGTAAGCCATGCAGCTACCCATCTTATCAACAGTGCAGCAATACTTAGTTGTACTAATTTATTGACCAGTGTTTTGTGTATGACCCTGTCAAATGCTGAAGTTAAATCTATATAAATCACATCACAGCACAATTGTTCATTCATAGCTGTTATTATATTGTTATAGAACATCATGTTATAGGTGGTAATAGATCTATTTCAACATATGCATGCTAATATATGGTTTCAAGTCTCAACCTATCCAGTTCTGACAATAACATATCCAGTATTACCTTCTCCATTATTTTTCCACAACATGAAAGTAGACTTAAGGGGCTATATGATTGTAGGTTTGTCCTACTCCCCTTTCCCTTAAAGACAGGTTTAATAAGTGCATGTTTCAAATCTTGAGGAATCTCTCCATATTTATATGACCTAGTGAATAACAGATATAATGGTAGTGTAAGTTCTTGCTGAAGTGTTCTCATGTCATTGTTACTTATTCAGTCTCCTCCCTGCACTCTGTCTGAATCCAGTTTGCACAGTTCTTTTTCAATATAATCTAATTTGATTCCAGTATCTGGGGTTACCTGGCTGTCACTAGGACAACTTACCACACCTTTTGTGGAGCCAAACTGTTTTGCATAAGATTTTGTAAATATATCTATAATCTGTGTCTGAGAATAAATTTTAGAATCTGCACACAGTTTATCAATTTGTGTATCTTTACTCCTTCCACATCTTATGTATCTATAAAAAGGTTTCCTATTATGTTCAATATCTTTATATAAATTTTCTTCAAATTGTTCTTGATCTTGTCTAACACTATGCTTAATCTGTTTGTCCAGCTTGTTTATTTCAGTTTTCAAAGTTGCAGTTCAAACTCTCTTTCATTTCTTATATGTTTTGTCTCTCACCTTAATCAGGTATCTTGTTCTTATGGAAATATAACCCCCTGATGTTGCATACCTAGATCCTGATGTTAAACATTTTTTTTACTTTTTTGCACTCAAATAATTTCTCTTTCAAAACTTTCCATATTCCATCTGCAGTTTTTCCACTGAACATCTCACTCCAGTTAGTTTTATATACTAACTGTTTTGCTTCCCTATAATCTGTAATTAACCTTCTGTGCATTGGCTTAGATTTCAATTTGGCAGAATTATCTAGCAACAAATTAACCTTAATAACCCCCTGATCACTGCACATCAATGGTGGTAAAACTTGACTTGAAGTTACAGCAATTTCTTTGGGAAAACAAACAATATCTAGTATATTCCGTCCCCTGGTAGGGTTTTTTTACAATATGAAGCATTTGTTGTTCCTGAATATACTCTGTGAATAATTTCTTTACTAACGTTGTTGAATCAATATTATTCCAGTCTGTTTCTGGTAAATTTAAGTCCCCAGCTAATATTATTCTTCCCTCCTGTGTCTCATGTAAGAAATGTATGAATTCCTCTAAGTCACCTGCACTTGACTTTGGTGGTCTATACACTGCAACAATTGTTATATGTTCCAGGGTTGTCTTTACTGTCACAGTTACACAGTCTATAGTGTTGGTGTTATCATTGAACATGTAATAATCACAGGTCTCACAGCCATCTTTAATCCCTATCATAACACCTCCAACTGATTTTTTGTTAGAATGTCTGTTACAGTAAAAACATTTATACCCTGTCAGAATTGGTTTCCAGTCATTGTTCTTTAACCATGTTTCACAAACAATAACATCAATCTTGTGGGAAAGTAGCAAATTTTCTAATAAAAAAGTTATTATTAATGCTCCTAGCATTAACAACCATCAGAGATGCATAAGATGTTGCTATCTGTGAAATGTTACATTTTTGATCTGGCAAAAATCCTGGCTAGTGTGTGTCAAATATTGCAAAATATCTGCTGCAAAAATTCTCTTCCCTGATCCAGACAACTGCACACCATCCTGTCTGAACACGTGTGCCCAGAAGAAGGCTTGGATGCTCTACACATTTCCATTTTTTAAAATACGACATTTTTTTTCATGTAGGTGTGTATCCAAAAAATCTTTTAATTCACAGTGACCCGACTATCCTTTCTATAGGTGATTTGTGAAAAATATATCCTAACACCAGTACAAGCTATACTATCTAGGAGGGCTATCAGTTCCTGACTAAGTCAGAGAATCTTTGTTGGTGACATCATTTGTACCAACATGAATAAAAGCAGATCCATGCTTCCTTACATTAAGGCATTCCAAAGCTCGTTTCACATCTTCTATTTTTGCTCCTAGCAAGCATAACACTACTCTATGTTCATTATCATCTCTGAAAATATAAGTATCAGTTCCTCTAATAATTGAATCACCGATTACAAGAATATCTTCGCTGGCCAGCTCTGAAGAATATTCAGCTTCTAATACAGTAATTTCTGCTCTACCAATTGTTACAAAGGATAGATCTTCATCACCATTGGTCTTACTAATCCCACTGTTTTCACTGTGTATTAAATTCTCATCCAGCTGGCATTGTAAATCCACAGCTTGAGCCATGTAGTCAACATCTGTCTTTCTCTCCTTTTTTCTTACAGTAATGTTCTTCAATCCTTCCACGTTCAGTTTTGATTTCTTCCTTTTCACCTGCCCCTTGCCTCTTTTTTCTACCTTTTCCATTGGAAAGGTGATGCCTTTTTCTGTAGACTGAGGGTTTTCTGATAGACAGATATCTTCATTCCCTGTCACCAGTGTGTTACATAACAAAGCAGAATCCTTTTTACTACGTATTCTCTTTCCTTTACAGTCATTAGTCAGTTTCTTTTTCATCCTTTTTATTTGTTGAGAACTTCTTCCTTTGTTTCTTTTTTCGTTTCCTTCTAAACAAACTGGATCCTCTGATTGCTGAGTACTTGCATCCACAATTCCATAGTTCTCAGGGGCATCATCATGTTTCATAGGGGTTGAATGTTCTTTGCAGAAAAATAGATGCATCATTTCCTAAATTTGTTGTTTGTTCTATGCCTAACATTATTTAGTTCATCAGTCCAGTAATTAATATATGATACAACAGTTCTCCAAGCCATGCCAGTTGCACAAGTGAAATCATCATCATTAAGTTGAGATTTGCTTCTAACAATTGTAAGCAAATCATCCAACTTTTGACACTATGAACAAAGATCACCCAGTGTTATCAGCTGTTACCCTTAAATATGCATAGCATTTATTACACTGTACAAGATACTTGTGCATTAGCAAATCGTTAATTGCATACTCATTTAAGGAATCCATATTCCGCTTTCAATTAACAAAATATTGCAAAAGGAAAAAATTACACAAAGTCAGTAGCAAAAAATTCAAAAGAACTTAAATCAGCTTCTATGACAAAAATTTTACCAGCAATATCCAACTAAATAATAAAATACAAGTTGTTCTGACCATACATGCTCTACAAGCTTGACAGAAGTTGTAATTTTTTTACGTCACACGCAAAGCAGTAGCTTCTGCTCACTATAGCTCTCAGTCGCACCTCCTTTTAACAGTAAAAATAAATAAAACTTCTCTTACCAGTCAACTCCACAACAAATCACAAACCAAGACAGGATGTGCTCAGAAGCATGATGGAACTGGAGTAATGCTTGATCTGTGTGGAAGGGAAAGCTATGATATCCTGCAACTGCTTTGATTTATTGAAAGAACCAAATTGTCTTTGTTGATTAATTCCCAAACTGGAAAGGATAAGGAACATTTCCTTGACAGAGGGGTTAGGAGTAGACTAAGGTGGGAAGGGGGATAAGGAGCCAGGGTTGATAATCACAATGAGACTGATTTGTCAGGAAAGGGGGTTTAGACCCTTGAACTCGTGTTTTGGGTTTATCTTGAGATATCTTTTTTTGAATATCTATTATTTTGGTGGCCTTTTGTTCTTTATGAAAAAGGGGACCAGCTTTACAAGGGTAGTCCCTTTTTAAACTTGGGAACAAGAGAGAGAAAGATCTGCTTAAAGTCTTGGATAATTTTTCCTCTCTCCAGAAGATTCTTGAAAATATCAGTGGCAGCAGGGCCAGAGGGAAAGAGTACCTATCCAGAGGAGCATGTAGAATTTAAGATTTAACATAATCAGGAAGAGACTGAAGTCTAAGCCATGAAAACCTCAAAACAAAACCGGTACTTGACTACCCTGAATGAGGAATTAGCTACACCATAACTGCATGCAACAGAATACTTATTTAACCAGGCAGCAGAATTTAGTATAGAAACAGCAGACTCAGGCACATCAGACAAATGCTTGCCAAGGTCTCTCAACAAGAACAAGAGATGCCTAGTGATATGCGTCTGATAGTTCATATCACAGAAAGCAAGTGTGTAAGAGTACAGACCTTCTTCCCATACCTGTCAATAGCCCTATCACCTCCATCATTAAGAAGGGCATTAATAAAAGGCAGGGGTTTAGTAGGTTGATCAGATTTCAGTGAAACAGCCTGGTCATATGAGGGGTTCTTATACAAAAATGTGTGGGAGTCAGGTACTTCATAAAATCTGTCAAGCTTTTTGGGGGCCATACATTGGGTTTCAGGGTCATAAAAGTATTGACAAAAGTATCTTGAAATGCCTGAAGAACAGAATGAAAGGAGGATGGTTTGGGGACTCCCATATTCATAAGGAAGATGGTTTGGGAACGCCCATATATATAAGGAGGATGGTTTGGGATTCCCATATGCATAAGGAGGATGGTATGGGGACTCCCATATACATAAGAAGGATGGTTTGGGAACTCCCATATACATAAGGAAGATGATTTGGGGACTCCCATATACATAAGGAGGATGGTTTGGGGACTCCCATATACATAAGGAGGATGGTTTGGGGACTCCCATATGCATAAGATCATAACATCTTCCCTGTGTACCTGACAACTGCTTGCCTTCCTACTGAAAATGTTGCATCATCTTTAACACTGCATCCCAAGGGAAAGTTCCTCTGAAGGTGACTAAGGACATAGTGTCCTCTTCAGATTCAAATCTGACAGATAAATGGATCTGAGAAGAGTAAGCCAAGGAATCCCCCTCATAATCAGACTCTTCCTCATTTGAAAGAGGTACCCCACTGTCCCTTCAGAGGACAGTAAGGGGGAGGAGGAGAAGGGGCATCAGAAAATAAGTGAATGGGCTTGAGTGAGACTAAAGCTTTAAACAGCCCTAGAAAAAAATCATACCACTCCTTCTGAGGATCCCTGACAGTTGGGGGTGGGAAGTTATGCTCAGTTTCTGCTTTTTTTAGAAGGAAGAGCAGCTTGCACAAAATGAGGAGCTCTGACCCCAATGTACCTCAATGAGGGAACATGGTTATTTCCTCCCTGCTGAGAATACGAGGACGTCATTGAGTCCTTCATAAATAATCAGCCTTGGTTTACCCTTTGGGGCAGAGGCAGCTGTCTGATTGATCAAGGAGGACATGCTAAGGGGCAAACAGATTCCATTTTAAAATACCAGAGCTCCTTTAGCCTCTAATTTTCCAGAAAAATCTTAATAGATGATAAACTGCTCTTAAGAGTCTAAGGAACAAAAGACAGACAATAGTACAATTTCTATTGAAGTGATTGCTTCCTAGCTCAAATAAACATTTACTATGGTGGTCCCTGTAAGGTACTTGCATCTCAGAATCACATTTTTCCTTCTTATTTGTCATGAAAATAGATTAAATTTAGAAAATTAAGAAAAAGAGTTCCCCATTCAGGATGCCTATCTGCTTTAGGCAAATGGAACCAGCAAAGATTGTATGTCTGATGGAACAAGTGAGAAATGCAGGTTCATTGTTTAGGCTGATGGAGAAAAAGCCATGAGGTACTTCATGCCCATTGGTCCCTTATGTACCACATATCTTTGGTGCACTTTGCTCAACCATTGCACGCATGGCATTAGAAGAACTTGCCTGGATTTTGGTATCCTGCCAAGGTATCTCACTTTCTAGAGATACAATTAACAGTGATTATAGGAATGAAATCTTGTTTTTAAAAAGTGAATGTCATGGAATATACAGTGCATTCCTGGATATACGCTGGATTTCCATGTGCAGATACTATCTGATTTGCGCTTTGTTGCAGCAATGTGCTACATATGATGTGGAAGAATACATTTTTCCTTGTAGAATATTTACTTTTTATCCACTGTTTAGGGACAGTGATGTTAAAATATATGAATAAGGGGGGATCAGAGGTACAGGAAGACTTATCCACCTCTGCAAAATGTTTTTTATTCTGTTTGTAGATTTCTATTTTTTGTGTTTAACATTTATGATTTATATAGAAGATTTCCTTCTTATGATAATAATCATAATATTACAATGTTTTCTCCCCCAAAAAAGAATTATCGTTTACATCTGCAACATTAATAAAATGGCAAGTTTCACCCAAAAAATGAAACAAAAAACACCAATATTTCATTAAGTTATCCTTTAATACAGTAATAACTGATCTACATAATTGTAGTCAACAGATTCCAGAATAATGTATGCTGTGGGAATGGAGCCACTCTGAGCTTCTATGAGTTGCCAGAACACGTGACTCCACATTAGGCCTTATGTTTCCTATGGTAATGTACAGAAATGTGGAAGGACACTAGACTTTTTTAGTAGACTTCCACTATTCCTACTTCCAAAAGTGTTGGCAGAATCATGGCACCACACAAGGAGAAAAATAAAAATTGATGGATCACACTGATTATGACCTTGGTGCATACCGCTCAACTGTCCAGCTTTTTGCAGAACGTCCAGATTTTCAGCTCATATTCTCATCATAAAAAGATGTGGTTTTTCTGGCAAATCACTGGGATGATCTGAGGATTGAAATCACTAAATAATGACATACATTTGAGTTTCAGACCTCAAATCCTTCAGAAAATGTATGTAAAAACAAACCATATTACTGTAGCAACTGTTTTTATAACAGCAATATTTAACATATGTCCCCATTTTTGTGTCTTTGTCCCCCACTTTGTCAGGCTTTGCCAGTTTTCTTGCACCAAGAGGTTGAGAGGTATGCTTGGGTGCACAATGGTTATTCCATGATGCCACTGGTTGTACCCGGTATCCACAAATGTGAAGGTAATGGAGAAGAAAAAGTTCTAAAGTTTGTAGCATGGGCTTACACTACACTCGATTGCCGACCAGTGTCTATTGTTGTACCGTTGCATTGTTGTATCAGCTGTTGTGCAATGGTGACTAGTATATGCTTGCAACCTGCTGTAAGAAAAAAAAACAGATGGATGTGCTAGTTGCCCCACAGTGATTTCCCTTAGTCCCAGTTTCTTGTATTCTGCCTATCAAATACTATGCCTGGAGCCAACTTAAATCAATGTTAGAGCTCCATTGGTTGACCCCAGATTATGCACTGCATACCTAATTGCAGTTGCACAATATTGAATGTAGTGGGATCATATCATGTGTGATTTGCATAGCATTATACACTGCACATAATATAGCAGAAGGCATTTTCTATGAGTACTGTCATCTAATAAACCAAACAGAAGTGACAACAAATACACCATTAAAACCTTACTAGTAAGTTTACATCCACATGCAGACCTGAAAATTTCACTGTATTATAAAGAATGTCAGTGTTTCATTCTGGTGAAACCCAAGAACAGTATAACATTCTAGTAGAGGTATAATCAGTGGTATCCAAACAGCAAACAACAAATCTGACAATATCCAATGGAATATTCTCATAACTCGTTACATATAATAAAGAAATTACAGCAACACTGTATTGGCAACTCCAGATGGTGAAATCAAACGCACAATACAGCAAGAAGAATTAGTATCATCCAAAAAACTTGGTGTAATTTCTAAAAAAATGAAAGCACAGTATGTATACTACATAATACAAACTCAGATTTAGAACAACATTCGAACATGTACTTTGAAGGCTGTGAAGGCTGCCAGCAAGCCAGATAGAATTTTATAGATAATTCTGTCATTTGTAAATATTAATGTAGCCACAGGCTTGTTGTCTTAAATGGAAAACGATACTGTTATATGTGGAACTGCAAAAATGTAACAGGGCACTCTGCTGACCAAGTAAAGCATGTTGTGACCCTTTGATGTAAACATGGCTCTGGACGGTCTAGATGAAGGAATTCTTGCTATTGTTTTAAGGCCAGAGTTAATGGCCAGAATTTGCATGCATAAATGTCCTTTATTGCTCTGGTTTCTGCTCAGAGGTGAATAATGTAAATGTAGTTTCTGTTAGCCTGGGAACCCAGGGAAGTGTGAAGAATGATGTAATGTGAACCAGGAACGTAATTTTAAAAACAGAGAATCAGAAAACATTAAGCATTTTTGTCTTGACTATCTAAATGAGCACTGTCTTGCTCTATATGTAAGTTTATCTCAGACTTGTGTTTTCTCTTAGAAATAGCTAGAAACTAGAAATATTAGACTAGGTGTTTTTATGTGATGTCAGAACTGTACTACTGATGTATTTTAAGTATTTTTCTGTGATCTCTGAACTCTTGACTAGCACTGTGTAGTAAAAAGTATTGTCTTGTGTTTTGACTATTTATTAAATATTTTTAAACCCTTTCAACTGTGGCTGCTTTTGTATAGATAATTTAAGTTCTTTAGAGTACCTGCATGCCTTTGGTAAAACTGTACAAAGCCACTCTAATAGCTTTAGCCCTAGGATATGCTACCAATTGGATAATACTATTGCACAGTAATAATTGGACACCCTTTTAAGGGCCTTTGACTAGCTGATAAATATTAGTGGGTGGTGGCAGCTGGTACTACCATATAGTCTGGGAAAAAGGGGCACAGCTGGAGAACCTGTGCCAGTCTTTCCCTGGAGTGTCTGTGTGGTTGTATAAACTCTTCACAATGTGTGTGTGTGTGTGTGTGTCAGCTACCTGGGCAGGGACACGAAGCACTGGTTGGACAGAGAGGGTGCTGGAGGTTTTAGCTCGCCCACTAGGCTGAGATCTGGAACCTATAGATGTGCCAGATCTCAGCCTAGTGGGCAAGCTAAAACCTCCAGCACCCTCTCTGTCCAACCAGTGCTGGAGGTTTTAGCTTGCCCACTAGGCTGAGATCTAGACCCTACAGATGTGCCAGTGGGGAGTCTTATTGGGAACCTGGAGCTACCAGCCCCGGATTGACTGTGACCTCTGTGTGCTCTTAAGGGAAATTGCACTTTACTGTGTGTATTTGTTATCCTTTCCTCCTACATGAGACGTCCCTCACTGGTGTTAGTGGTAAGGATTGAGGCTCCTTGATTGTTGGGCCAGGGCACAGGCATCACATATTAATTGTTTGGCAGTGGTGGGATATCCACAACACATATTAATTGGTGGCAAATACTAAATTGGCTTGTAGTGGTGGGGGTAGAGTGAATTCCTGTAGCTTGGGTACAGTGAGCTTTGAAGGTGCTTTGAACTCTAAATCAGCCATGCAGTGAATACTCAGAGTTCAGATCACAATTGTTTTATTTCTTTTGTTAGCTTAGCTAGTCAGGGTGAGCAGGCAACATGTCAGCAGACGAGTATGGAAAGCTGACAAGATGTGCCAAGCTAGGGGACTGATGCATGGAAACTTGAATAAGGCAGACCTGATTGCAACCTAGGTTACAGCTGCATCAGAAAACAGCAACCATGAGGACAATCAGACTGGCAATGGAGATATAATACCCTCAGAGAATGGACAGCTCAACCATTCTGCAGAGGACTTAAAAATCCATCTGGAGCTAAAGAGACTCGAGTTGGAGGCCAGGAGTTTGGAGACAGAAGCAGCTGACAGACTGATGAGTCTACAGGCTGAAAAGAATGAGAAACTGCTACAACTGGAAGTCGAGGAACAGGAGCGGCAAAGGAAGGAAATGCTGACTCTTTGCCAGAGTCATGAAGGTAATGGGGAAGGGAGTAACTGGACCCCAGAACCACAAAAGGTCAGTAAATTTCTTCCACAGTTTAAAGAGGGGGATCATTTTGATGGTCTCATTCAAATGTTTGAGTGGGTATGCAAGCAGTATTGTGTTAACCAAAGGCTCTGGGTACGGTTCCTGACCCCCTTACTCCATGCTAAAGCTGTAACTGTTTTGTCAAAAATTTCTGACGTTGCATGTTTTGGTTATACTGCTGTTAAAAATCACTTGTTAGAATTGTTTAAGCTAACACCTGAAACATATAGGAAAAAGTTTTGTGAGCATAGACGCAAGGCAGATGAAAGTGTGTGTGAATATGTTGCTGAACTGAGCACTTATTTCTATAGGTGGATGAGCGGATGTCAGGACACCACTTTTGAAGGGCTGGCAGACGATTTGGTGAGGGAACAAGCCCTAAGCACTTTGCCTGAGGACATGAGGATCTGGTTAGCTGATAGACAATGTGCTACTTCAGATGAGGTGGGGAAGAAGGGAGGCCTATACCTGGCAAGCAGAGCAGCCCTGCACAGGAAAGGGACCCCCAGTACTGATCATGGGTCTAAAGGAACCCATGGAGGGTAGCACAGACTGCCCCAACACAATCTACCAGTGCAGGGGAAGCCACTAGTCCAGGTACACGTCCAGGAGCTAGGGTTAAATGTTTTGAATGCAACCAGTGGGGCCATTTGGCATACAGGTGTCCATGGAGGCAAGGTGGGGAACAAAAGGTGAGGGAGCCAGTAAGTGGGAAAGACAAAATGCCAATAGTAGGTTGTCTTGGGACAACAAGGGTACCAAACTACCCCCAGAGGTTATATCCTATTGTAGTGAATGGCAAAAAGGCCACTGCCAAGAGAGACACAGCCTCTGATATAACCATTGTAAAGCTTACAATGGTTACAGAGCAGCACTACTTGCCTGGGCAGTCTACTCCAGTCAGGGCTTTAGGAGGCATCCCATTCCAAATATTTTTGGCTAGGGTTCACCTTGACTGGGAGGGTGGAAAAGGAAACCAGCAAGTAGGTGTGTTTGAGGATATACCTGCAGATGTCCTGATAGGGAATGATTTTGATAATGCAGTACCCTGTGCTTGTGCAGTTACATGCAGTCAGGTTTGGAGACAAGCAGGTAAGTCTGTTAGCCTGGGGAGACCCAGACAGACTGCATACTTGCAGCCAGGACTGGTGAGGTGGTTACTTCGGGGAGGGAGCTACCCTTTAGCAGTGAGACTGAAGGTGAGCCACAGCGGCTTGGGGTACTGATGGTCCCTTGGACAGAGTGACTGCAAAGGTAGAGCTGAGTAGTACCCAGGCTGACAGTGAGGCACCACTGTCAGATGATGCCAGACTTCCTGTGGAAGGAGAAATGGGAAGGGTTACAAGGAGAGAGTTGAGACAGGCTCAGCTCTCAGACCCTACATTGCAAGGCCTGAGGCAGGTAGCTAGGGAGGCACCTGATTTGCAAGGAAAGGGGGAATCTATATACTGGGACAAAGGGTTACTGTACAGAGAGTGGACCTCTGAGGGAGGGCTAGAAGGTGAGAGAGAGCACAGCAGGTGGTAGTGCCTAGAGCCTACCATCTGGTGCTTCTAGCCATAGCCCATGATATTCCCTTTGCAGGTCATATGGGCATAAAACATACAAAGAGGAGTATTATGCAGAACTTCTATTGGCCTGGAATTTCCAGAGATGTAACAAGGTACTGCAGGATCTGTGAGCAGTGCCAAAAGGTAGGCAAAGCAGGAGGCAAGGTGAGGACTCCTTTGATGCCTTTGCCTGTGACTGAGGAGCCATTTCAGAGGGTAGCTATGGATACTGTGGGTCCTCTGAGTACCCCAAGTTCCACAGGGAAAAAGTATATCCTAGTGGTAGTGGATTATGCTACACGATACCCTAAGCAGTGGCTTTGTCCTCCATTGAGGCAGAGAAGGTGGCAACTGCTTTGTTAGAGATTTTCAGCAGGGTAGGTTTCCCAAAAGGAATACTGACTGACAGAGGTGCCAATTTCATGTTAGACCTGGTGGCTTGTCTGTGGAAGTCCTGTGGAGTGAAGCACACGAAGACCAGCCCTACCATCCCCAGACTACTGGTTTTGTTGAGAGGTTAAACTCTACAATCAAGTATTTGCAGATCGGTTTAAGAGGGAGTGGGACAAATATTTGCCCCATCTGTTGTTTGCTTACAGAGAAGTTCCCCAGGAATCCACAGGTTTTTCACCCTTTGAGTTGCTGTATGGGCATAGGGTAAGGGGACCTCTAGATTTAATTCTAGATGAGTGGGAAGGTGAGTGTGAGTCTCACAAGGGGTCTGTTGTGGCATACGTCCTAAACCCCAGGACAAGGCTCAGGGAACTCATGGGCTTGGCCCAGGAGAACGTGGCAGAAGCCCAACAACAGAAAAAAGTGTGGTATGACAGGAATGCTCGAGCTAGAGAGTATGCTGTGGGGCAGCAGGTAATGGTTCTCATTCCTGTCAGACACAACAAACTGCAAACAGCTTGGGAGGGACCCTACAAGGTGGTAAGAAAGGTCAGTGATGTTAACTACATGGTGGCACTGCTAGGCAGACAGCAGGGGCACAAATTGTACCATGTTAACATGATGAAACCTTACCATGATAGGGAAGCCCTTGTGCTGAGCATTTGCAGTTGATTGCAGGAGGAGTCTGAGGGAGATCTGGGGACTGATCTCCTCAGTGGAAGGGGTAACAATGTCCCAGCAGCTATCTCCAACCCAGGTTCGAGAAATCCGATCAGTGCTGCAGGAATTAGGGTGCATGCTCACTGGAAAACCAGGGTGCACCCACCTGGGGCAGCACCAGGTGGACACAGGACCCCAAAGGCCTATTAGGCACGCCCTTTATAGAGTGCCTGAGAGAGTCAAACAGACTTTGAGGGAGGAGGTACAGGAGATGGTGGAACTAGGGGTGATTCAAGAGTCTAACAGTTCCTGGGCCTCCCCAGTGGTGCTGGTGCCAAAGAAGGATGGCAGCACCAGATTTTGAGTCAGATGCTTACCCCATGCCTAGGACATCTGAGGCCCTAGAGCAACTGGGTGGGGATAAGTATCTTACAACTATTAAATGTTACCAAGGGTTACTAGCAGGTACCCTTGACTCCCAGTGTAAGAGAGAAGTCAACCTTTGTGACTCCTTTTGACTTGTATTACTTCACAAAGATGCCCTTTGGGATGAAGAATGCCCCAGCAACCTTCCAGAGGCTGGTAGATCATATCCTGGCATGGGCAGGAGGGTTTGCCCTTGCTTACCTAGATGATACTGCCATCTACTGCCATTCCTGGCCAGAGCACCTTCAGCAAGTCTGGGAGGTGCTGGGCAGACTACAGAGGGCAGGGTTGACCAATAAGCCGAGCAAATGTCACGTGGGTATGGCAGAGGTCTCCTACCTAGGACATAGAGTGGGGGGTGGTAAGATAAGGCCAGAACCTGCCAAAGTGGAAGCCATTCAGACATGGCCTGCTCCTGTTACCAAAAAGCAGGTGAGGGCATTTTTAGTGACAGCAGGGTACTACAGAAAGTTCATCCCCAGTTATAGTATCATAGCTGCTCCCCTCACATACCTGACAAGGAAGAACAGGCCAGATAAGGTAGTGTGGACCCCAGGATGTGAGCAAACATTCCAGAAGCTTAAAGAAGCTTTGGGAGGACCCCCTGTGTTAGCCAGTCCAATTACAGCAAATAATTTGTTGCGCAGGTGAATGCTTCGAACCATGGCGTGGGGGCTGTACTTAGCCAGATTTCTTCAAAGGGGGGAAGAGCACCCAGTGGTTTATCTCAGTCATAGACTCCAACCCAGAGAGGAATGCTATGCAGCTGTAGAAAAGGAATGTCTAGCCATAGTGTGGGCACTGCAGAAACTTCAGCCTTATCTGTATGGAAGGAAATTCACTGTTATGACAGATCACAACCCCCTAACATGGTTAAAAAAGAGCCAGACAGCAAAATGCCAAGTTGCTAAGATGGAGCCTGGAGTTGGAAGCATATATGTCCATGCAGCACCGCAGTGGGATTAGCAATGCCAATGCAGATGGGTTCTCAAGACAGGGAACAGGGTATGGTATACTCAGACAGATCTAACCCTCTCTCAAGCAGCATTTCTCAAGGATCACTTGAAAAACTAGCTTGAATTCTCCAAGGAAAGAGAAATGTGTAGGCTGCCAGCCTAGCCAGATAGAATTTTATAGATAATTCTGTCATTTGTAAATACTAATGTAAGCCACAGGCTTGTTGTCTTAAATGGAAAAAATGTGGAACTGCAAAAATGTAACAGTGCACTCTGCTGATCAAGTAAAGCATGTTGTGACCCTGTGATGTAAACACGGCTCCGGCCGGTCTAGATGAAGGGATTCTTGCTATTGTTTTAAGGCCAGAGTTAATGGCCAGAATTTGCATGCATAAATGTCCTTTATTGCTCTGGTTTCTGCCCAGAGGTGAAGAATGTAAATGTAGTTTCTGTTAGCCTGGGAACCCAGGGAAGTGTGAAGAATGATGTAATGTGAACCAGGAATGTGATTTTAAAAAGAGAGAGAATCAGAGAGCATTAAGCATTTTTGTCTTGAACATCCAACTGAGCACTGTCTTGCTCTATATGTAAGTTTATCTCATACTTGTGTTTTCTCTTAGAAATAGCTAGAAACTAAAAAGATTAGACTAAGTGTTTTTCTGTGATGTCAGAACTATACTACTGAAGTATTAAGTATTTTTCTGTGATCTCTGAACTCTTGACTAGCACTGTGTAGTAAAAAATATTGTGTTTTGACTATTTATTATTAAATATTTTTAAACCCTTTCAACTGTGGCTGTTTTTGTAGAGATACTTTAAGCTCTTTAGAGTACCTGCATGCCTTTGGTAAAATTGTCCAGGCATCAATGGTAGGACTTCTATAAAAAATATTTTGAAGGGACGTGCTCTCTAAGTGATTTAATAGGTATATTGCACTTGGAAGCATAATAACTATATATGGCCAGCAGGAAGCTTCTTTTTAGTTGATGTAGAATCTTTATAGATTCTTTTAAACTGATGTTTTAATTGATTTTATTGATGGAGAATATATATGTTTGGTGTTTTAGTTTGTTTTTGAGGTCTGATGAAGCACGTATTTCCGTGTAAAAGTGCTTACCGACAGTGCAATAACTAGTTTTGGATTTTATTATTCCTTGCCGTGGAGTGGTGTATCTACTTTTATTTTATACCACAGAAATCCACACGATATTGTTCACTCCAAGCTCAGATATTTTCAGCAAAATAAATCCACCGGATGTTAATAAAATCCAAAGGTATATTTTATTGTACTACAATTGAACTACAAACGTTAAGCGCTTTCACTAGACTGTGCTAGCTTCATCAGAACGATTAAAACAACTAATAACACTCCATTTTAAATTAAAATTGGCGCCAAAAATTAAGCTGTTCTTAAAGCAACATGTTATAAAAATCGTCCTTAATAAATATATTATATATACATTTTCTAATAGTACTAGTACATTACAAAAATTGTTATAAAGTTTAAAAACCATGTAATATATGTATATTATAATATATATTTAACTGTGCCTACAAATTAATACATATGTTAATTGTTTAACATTAAGAGAGGTTTGATAGAAAAATAATCATTGATGCCTGGTGTTCTTGTGGCATCTGTCAGAACCTGCCAATAAAGTTCTCTGTAAGCTAGATAGTTTTTAATGTTACCTCCTCTGGGGTCACTTTTAATAACCTCTATTATAGCAAATTTAAACTTGTGTTCATCTCCTTCATCTATAATGTGCCTAGCAAGTGCATTCTTCAAATCCTTGTTTTTAATACAATACAAATGTGCATATATCCTCTGTCTTAATAATCTCTCAGTCTTCCCTATATAAAATGAGGGACAGACTGTGCACATGGCAATGTACACCACCATGCTAGATTTACAATTGCCTCTAGGTGTATAAATTTTGGTTCTGTTCTCGTTTCCTAAAATAATAGGACTCATTTCATATATACTTGAACATTGTTTGCAAGTCCCACATCTAGATGTATGTGCATTCGTAGTATGTTTAATCTTGTTTCCAAATTCAAGTATTCTCTTGATGTTCATACCCATCTTATTCACAAATCTAGGTTCAGTTCCCAGTACATCTGCAATTTCTTTATCTTTAATTAAAAATCGCCAATTTTTGGTGATAATGTCTTTAATAAAATGACTATATGGACCAAATTCTATTATACAGGCTCTATTGTAACTGCTGTTAGTTGTTTTCTTTTTCATATCTTTTGTAACAGATTGTTCATTGGTTTGATTATTTACTAAATCTTTAGATGTTCTGTTTAAGCCAAGTAATAGCAAATATTTTGTTCCCCATTGGCTTATAACGTATCTAGATACGTCATCCATTAATTCCATATCATATCCTCTGTCTAAAAATAATATATTTATTAAGGGCGATTTTTATAACATGTTGCTTTAAGAACAGCTTAACTTTTGGCGCCAATTTTAATTTAAAATGGAGTGTTATTAGTTGTTTTAATCGTTCTGATGAAGCTAGCACAGTCTAGTGAAAGCGCTTAACGTTTGTAGTTCAATTGTAGTACAATAAAATATACCTTTGGATTTTATTAACATCCGGTGGATTTATTTTGCTGAAAATATCTGAGCTTTGAGTGAACAATATCGTGTGGATTTCTGTGGTATTATATACGTGAGGTTCCATATGGGCTGTTTTTTTGTTCGGTTGTTACTTTTATTTTATCAAAATTGTACTACGCCACTCTAATAGCTTTAGTCCTGGGCTATACTACCAAATCGATAACAACATTGCACAGTAATAATTGGACACCCTTTTAAGGGCCTTTGAGTAGCTGATAAATATTAGTGGGTGGTGGCAGCTGGTACTACCGTATAGTCTGGGAAAAAGGGGCACAACTGGAGAACCTGTGCCAGCTTTCCCCGGAGTGTCTGTGTGGTTGTATAAACTCTTCTTAAAGTGTGTGTGTGTGTGTGTGTGTGTGTGTGTGTGTGTGTGTGTGTGTGAGCTATCTGGGCAGGGACACAAAGCATTGGTTGGACAGAGAGGGTGCTGGAGGTTTGAGCTTGCCCACTAGGCTGAGATCTGGACCCTATAGCTGTGCCAGTGGGGAGTCTTATTGGAGACCAAGGGAGCGACCAGCCTCGGACTGATTGTGATCTCTGTGTCCTCTTAAGGGAAATTGCACTTTGCTGTGTGTATTTGTTATCCTTTCCTCCTATATGAGACGCCCCCTCACTGGTGTTAGTGGTGAGGATTAAGGCTCCTTGATTGCTGGGCCAGGGCACGGGTGTCACAAAGGCCACAGATGAGTTGGAATAAAACTCCACTATAGATATCGGTAGTATAAGGGGGCCAGAGCACGGGTGTCACAAAGGCCACAGATGAGTTGGAATAAAACTCCAATATAGATATTGGCAGTACAAGAGCTTTACCTCATTAACATTCACTTGAAAAAGACTGGAAAGAGACTGTTTTCAAGCACATGGAACATCTTGCATGCTAATCCCAAAAGGCATTTTTTTGGAATTATACCTCATGTGAAACTCAGTGCATTTTACCATAAGATGAAAATAAACTAACATGAAAAAAACTCAAAATTTACCATGTGCAGAGATCTGAAATATAACATATAAAGATGATCAGACCTGATCTATCTGATTACCACTTGTGTCAGTGGAGCACTGAGGTGATGGTATACATTTTATTGAGCCAACATAGATTTTACAATAAGGTTATTCAGGCTTTCAGACTACATGAGCCTTTTGTTAGGACCTAATAAGTTACTGATGGTAGACACAAGTGCTTTAATACCTAGTTTTTTAGCAAGGCAAGAAAGGAATACCTAATTTCGGGTCTATATTAGATGAACAAAGTTCATCTTAGCGAACGCTCACATGAGCGAAAATCCAGGAACTCGAAACTGCAATTGTGGGGGGGCTGCTCCCCCCACACCCCCCGCTAAATATATATTCCAACTCTGAGATCGCACTACAATGAGGAAAGGGCAAATATTCCCATCTTCAGTGTACTGTGATCTCACAATTGCGGTTTTGAGTTCTGCAATTTTTGCTCATGTGAGCGTTCGCTACGATGAACTTTTGTTCATTTAATATAGACCCCCTAATTTCTTTCCTGTTAGTTAAGAGACATAACAAATGCCAGAGTTCCCTGTGGTACAAAAATATCTTGCGTACATCTTGGATGCTTAGACCTGTGACATAAACCGCTGAAAGAAAGGCAGAGTGTCCATCTGTCTGTGGTGTTTCATGAACTTTCCACGCCTAACTTTCATCTAAGTATTTTCTGTCTGCTCTCCACAGAGTCATATATAACCCTTTGTGACATCTGGCAGATGTACTACAACTCCTTTTCTGTCCCCTTCTCATACTTCTCTTTTTATGTACAAACTGCTTGCTAGCATTCTACCTGGCTTCTCATCCTCCACCAAATAAAGGTCTCTTCTGTACTCTGTTACAGTCTACCAATATTTTATTCTTATTTGTACCCATGTCCATCTCTGTCTGCAGTGCCTCACATAAGAACTTTCTTCTTTCTTCTTACTATCTCCCCTTTTTCTGGTGTAACCTTTTGGTTCTCTGTGTTTTCTCTTATTGTAAACTCTGAATTCTTGTTCCTTATTCTGCTCATGCCACACTTCTTTCTTTGACATCAGCCTTTGAAACATTACCTCATCCTACCATTTATTGCCTGTTTTCTGTTATCACCTCAACCACTATAGTCCTTAACTGCCTTTCATTTACCAGGGGGTGTATGTGGAAATTTATAAAGTGTACTCAGTGAATGTCAGTGGTCTACCTCACTAGTCAGAACCATAGCTTTAATGGTCAGTTCATTAGAAAAGCACTGGAAGTCTCCTTATTGGTTTCAGTGCATTATTTACTGCCTCAATGCTGATACCACTTACCTTGACCTAGCCAAAGCCTTCAACGCTATTCCCCACTCATGGCATAACAGATAAACTCTCCCGGCTAGACATCAACCCATATGTTACCAGATGGGTAGCTAACTGGCTTACTGATAGAGCCCACTCAATCAAAATAGGAAGGAAGGCACCTCTAGTAGTAAACTCATAACTTGCGATGTACACCAAGGATCGGTCTTGGGGCCTGTACTGTTTGGGATATACTTTTCTGAGGTACAAGCCAAAACCAGTGGTATGTGGCTAACCAAGTTTGCAGATAACTGCAAGCTGGGCACTGTCTTAAATTCCCCTAGTGATGTTAATATCCTCAAAGAGGGCCTTACCCAAACTAATGAATGGTGCCAGAAGCATTGCGTCAAACTGAATGCCAAGAAATGTATCATTATCCCCTTTGGGGAACATGGCATCCTCACTAATTATCACATTAATAACAATGTACTATGCATGCAGTCAGTTATGGGGGACTTGGGCACCCAGGTTGATAGCAACCTGACTTTTGACCACCATATTGCCTCCGTTGTACGGAAGGGTTTCTACATGGTCCACCTCATAAGTAAGGGTATTTCATCCAGGAACAAGTAGGTCATAACATCCCTGTAATCTTCCCTTATTAGACCATTGTCGAATATAATGACCCCCTTCAGCATGTACCTTGCCAAGCACATACAGCAGCTGGAGAGACCACAGAGGTTCCTGACCAGGAAAATCCAGGGTATCAAACATCTATCTTATACAGATAGGCTAAATGCCCTATCCCTGTACTCATTCTTGTACATACTCTTCAGAGGTGACCTGTGTCTGGCATACAAGGCCATCAGACCCAGCCTTGATGGAGTTGCTGCATATTCATAAGTCAAACTCCATTCATGTAACCCACATGCAAGCCCTCAACTTGGTCTGCGACATTAACAGAACTTGTTGGTGGGATAGATTTGTGTCCCAAAGACTCCCCCATCTGTGGAATAGATTCCCTCTCCATGTCAAGCGAAGTACCTCACTGGCCCTCTAAGAGGAACCTGGACGACTGGATGGGAAACAGAAAATACACCCTTGGGATCCCACCTGTGTCTCTGCTGGACAGGGGAAACAGGTGCTGACTTTGTGGAAACATGGGTGAAATTCTTGGCTAGGCTTATAAGGACCTCTGGGCCAACAGCCTACTATTGTCCTATGAACATACGAACCTATACAAAACAAGCCTTTGGTTACAGTGTGAGGGACAAGATTTCTGAGGGTGAATTCCATCTGTTACTATACAGAAGATGAAACCATGAAAAATAGAAGCAAAAAAAACAGGAAAAAAATATCCAGCAAGACTACTACTTCCAAATGAACCACCACACTTTATTCACATAAAGCACTTTCCCATCCAGAGGCTTCATAAGAATATACTGAAGTTTTATTATGCATCCAGAGACTAGTCTGTATTGTCTTTACTAATTCACATTTTCCATTTATCTCTTTGAAACAGGGGAAAATACTGGCCAAAATGTTGCTGTTTAAAAATGAATTTTTACATCATACATTACATGATGTTTGCCTGGCTACACTGATGGTTAATGAAATAGAATACAGTTCTATCTCATTAACCATCGGTGTAGCCAGGCAAACACAAATATCTACAGTCACAAAGCTACAGAAAAATCTTTGACGTCATTTGCAGAAGCAAAGTAGGCTAGTAATGGGGTGTACACAATATTCTGCACCTTTATGAAACAGAGCTGTGCAAACCGGGCCCATGTTAATCATGTCCCTGCAGTGTTTTACAGCTATGAACAGTAGAAAAGTAAACAACTAGCATTAGCCAGTGAAGAATACTGACTTATAGGCCACTGGTAGTGCTGCCTTATAGTGCAGTACAGTAATGGAATGGCAGCATGTTTTACCATTTGGCACACTCTGTAACTAAGAGGAACATTTCACTTTATTTTATGCCTGTAGACATATTTGGTGAATGCCTACCATGGAAAAAATATATAGCAAAGTAGTTCTGACTGAGAGGGAGATGTGAGTTATAAAAAAAATAAATAAAAAAAATTCTATACAAAAGAGTATCAGAAAGTAAACGTAGGGCACCCTTTTATATCTATGATGCAGTTAATGTCGGGGTGACTAGAGATAATGAGTCAGACAGCAAAGAATGTGTGAACAGTAGTTTTCATAGCACACAGATGGCAAAAGTGTTTGGAAGCAAGTATTCTGTTATGTTTACAGTTCTGTGACATGTGCACTATCTTGTTAAATACAGCTACATAACATCTATTTATTTAGTTCAACAAAACATATTCAGCTGAGTTGTATATGACAACCTATAAAGCATTTGTACTTACTTAGGTATTAACACCCGACACTGTAGCAGTGCGTTACTCTCAATTATACCATGACCCCCCCCCCAAAACGTGCACGCTGATTGGCCAGCGTGCACACTGTAAATCGAGTTATACTAATGGAAAAAGGTCCGTCGCCGGACTTTTTCCATTAGTATAACTCTACTTTTAAAACACTGTCTCGCTATGTTAAATGGGTTTATCATAGCGAGACAGGTTTAAAATAAGCAACGGAGATCTCCGTTGCTTATTTTAAAGCTGTCTCGCTATGCTAAACCCATTTAACATAGCAAGACAGGTTTTAAAAAAAAAGCAACGGAGAAAGAAAGATCTCCGTTGCTTATTTTAAAACTGTCTCGCTATGTTAAACCCATTTAACATAGCGAAAACAGTAAAAAAAAAAAAAGCAACGGAGATCTTGCGTTCTCCATTGCTTTTGCCCACAGCTCTGATGTACTGCGCAGGCACGCAGTACATCAGAATTGCCGCGGATGCCAGACATCTGCGGAAGGGCAGTAAACAGGCATTATACTATGCCATTATTTAGGAAAAGTAATAGTTTCTTTTCTTAAATAATGTCATGGTATAATAGCAATAACCCACTTCTGGGTGTGGGTAATGCTGCATTTACCCACGGTTGGCTCTGTTTGGTCCTCGGGCCGCCTCGGGACCAAACCACGCCAACCGTGGGTAAATCCAGCATTACCCACACCCAGGCGTGGGTTATTGCTATAGAAATCCAGTGGGGTACTGAAAGACAGACTACTAAATGTGCAGGCTGCTGCTGATGGCAAAAGAACACTTCTCAAACCATACAAAAATTAGGATGAGAATAGATACAAGCGAGTGTGAGTAGTACATCTTTGGCTATATAGCAGCATGATGCAGGGATATGTTCATGGGCTAATACTAGGCTATTGAACCAGAGAAACATTTGCAGCTTCCCACAAGATCCCAAATTGTGAATACCCACAGACATGAATGAGAAGTTATGTTCTTACCATAACGTTCCATGTTAGTTGTCTTCTTCTCGCCTTCTTTCTTGCTGGATGGGTTCGGAGCCGATCCTCGGCTCTGACTCGGCCTAATACTAAAGCTCGAGAGCTATTTTTACTGGCTCGAGGCTATGCTATGTCCCATAATGCTAGGCGTCATATACCCAGATCTCATTTGATAGCTAACACTATAGGACATATATGTCCAACCACAACAGAGAACAATCCACCTAATCATAGATACAAAAGGGAGAAGGATCTCTCTCTCTCTCTCTCTCTATATATATATATATATATATATATATAAATATATATATATAAGCCCTCTAGAAGAGCTAACAAAAAAGGGGGAGCAAGGGAGCTAGCTGGGGAAATAACTGAGGTGGCAAAAATTCTCACAAGGTACTCTAGATCTCCCAGGCTAGGGGGATGGAGGGTGGGACGCAAGAAAGAAGGCGAGAAGAAGACAACTAACATGGAACGTTATGGTAGGTACATAACTTCTTAATGTTAAGTTGTCAATCTCGCCTTCATTCTTGCTGGATGGGACAGCGTCCCTAGCACCTAAATCCTGGGTGGCTCAATGGAACAAACTCTTGAGTACCGTGGAACCAAAATCAGCCCAACTTCTGGAGGCCATATCGAGTTTCTAAGGAGAAATGAAGGTATGAGGAGAGGCCCAAGTGGCCGCTGCGCAAATGGAATTCATTGGCAATCTTGCCTGAAAGGCTATTGAAGAAGCTAAAGCTCTGGTTGAATGGGCTTCTAGGCTTAGTAGGAAGTTTCCTGTTCCTCAACTGATAGACCAACATGATAAGACAGGACAACCACCTGGACAAAGTTACCTTAGAGACTGGTTGGCCTTGCTTCCCCTCTGCATAAGACAGGAAGAGCTGGTTTGATTTTCTCATTTGCTTAGTTCTATCCAGGTAGAAGCGTAATTGACGGTGAACATCCAAACAATGTAACTTTCGTTCAGCTCTATTGGTGTAATTTGGGAAGAAGACTGGAAGATCTATGGTCTGATTCAGATTTTCTCTGAGATTATTTTGGGTAAAAAGGACGGCTTAGTCCTAAGTGACACTCTGTCTTTGTGAAAAACAAGATAAGGAGGGCGAACGCAAAGGGCTTGAAGTTCCGAGACCCTTCTTGCTGAGGTGATGGCTAATCAGAGTGTTTTCCACAAGAGCAACTTCAACGAACAAGAAGCCGCTGGCTCAAAGAGAGGAAGAATTAAGGAAGACAGTACCAAATTTAAGTCCCACGGTGGGGGAGAGTCCTTAACTGGGGGCATAAGTAAAAGGGTTCCTTTTAAAAAGGCTTTGCAAAGTTTGTGGGACATGATGCTGGTCTCTGACAAGCCAACATGGAAATTTGCAATAGCTGCCAGTTGAGCTCTGATGGTAGCTGAGGAGGAGCCCAATCGAAAAAGTTCTGCTACAAACTCTAGAACTGTCTGGACAGGAGCCGTAAAGGGGTCCACGTGCTTTTTCCCTGCCCAGACAGAGAAACGCTTCCATTTGCTAGCATAAGTGTTTCTGGTAGTAGACTTGTGAGAAGCGAAGATGATATCGCAAACTTGTTGAGAGATAAGGGGAAGCCTGGCTAGGGTTGGAAGTGGAGTAACCAAGCTGTGAGGTTGAGAGATTGAAGGGACTGATGCAGCCCACCCGAATGATGGGTCAGGAGATCTGGCACTGGGTCCAGATGCCAGGGCTGCTCCAGTAGATGGCACTGCAGGAACGGAAACCAAATTTGTCGAGGCCAGTAAGGGGCAATGAGGATCATCCTGGCTCTCAAGGCAGTTGCTTTCTGGATTAATTGAGTAATCAAGGGAAAGGGGGGGGGATGCATACAGAAGACCCCGGGGCCAATCATGAACTACAGCGTCTCTGGGGGGTAGACCTGGGACAGGGTGAAGATGTCTGGGCACTTGCTGTTTAGAGGTGTTGCAAAAAGGTCGCAGCAAGGCTGACCCCACCTTCTGAAAATTCTTTCCGCTACTGTCTGGTTGAGAGACCACTTGTGAGGCATGAGAATGGCTCTGCTCAGTCTGTCCGCTATGACGTTGGACTTCCCGGGAATATGCTTTGCTACCAGAAACTGTTGAGAAGAGATCGTCCATTGCCAAAGTCTGAGTGATTCTCGACTTAGGGGGTAGGATTTGGTTCCGCCCTGCTTGCTTGATGTACCATACTACAGACATATTGTCTGTTTGAATTGCAATAGTCCCGGTTGGTAGAGAGTCCTGAAGGGCCTGCAACGCTAAAAGTACCGCTCACATTTCCAAGACATTTATGTGCAAGTGGTATTCGAAGGGTTGCCATGTGCCCTGGACTGTCCTGCCCCAAAAATGCCCCCCCCCACCCGATCAGGGAGGCATCCGTTGTCACAGTGGCAACAGGAGGAGGAAGGACCACAGGTCTGCCCTGGAGTACTTGAGGGGAGACCGTCCACCAAGAAAGGTGTCTTTTGCATGACTGAGTGATTAGAATGGTGTGTGACATGGGGAGCTGCTGAAAGGACCACTGGGAAAATAGCATCCACTGCAGGATCCGCATATGAAAATGCGCTAGGGGGAGTAAAGTGATTGCTGCTGCCATGAGACCAAGCATTTTTAGTACAAATCTGGCTTGGACTCTGGTCTCCTGTAATAGAATCTGAACATGGTTGCGAATGTCTGAAACTCTCTGAGTGGGTAGTTTTGCTGACAACTCCATTGCATTTAAGATGGCACCTATGAAGGTAATAGACTGACAAGGCAACAATGCAGACTTTTCGAAATTTATAGAGATACCTAGCGTGTTGCACGTTTGTACAGCGTAATCTCTGGAATGGAGTAGTCGATGCCTGGTGGTGGCAGTAAGGAGCCAGTTGTCTAAATATGGAAACACCTGGAATCCTTGTCGTCTCAGATGAGCCGCAACCACTGCCATGCATTTGGTAAACACCCTGGGGGCTGTGGTGAGGCCAAAGGGCAGTGCTCTGAATTGGTAGTGACTGGCTCCCAGCCAGAAGCGGAGAAACCTTCTGGAGCGCCTGTTCATCTTGATATGGTAGTACGCATCCTGAAGGTCTATAGAGCACATCCAATTGTCCTGACCCAGAAAGGGTAGAATGGACTGTAGCGTGACCATCCAGAATTTCGTTCTTTGAACAGACCTGTTCAGCCTGCTGAGATCCAAAATAGGTCTCCAGTCCCCTGTCTTTTCTGGTACGAAAAGAACTTGGAGTAGATACCGGATCCTTGTTGGTCTGCTGGGACTGGCTGGATGGCCCTTTTTCTTAGCAGCTTTGAAATTTCTAGTGCTGCTAGATCCCTCAGACTGGGTGGAACGTCTGGAAGGAGCCCTTTTGGCTATTGTGGGATGTGAGTAAAGGGAATTCTGTAGCCCTCGGATATGATCGACCGTACCCATTTGTCTTGCGTGAGGGAATGCCAGGCTTCTGGGTACAGTGATAGTCTTCCCCCGACTGCCTCAGAAGGTGGACAGTCGGGCAGCTCCTCAGAGGTGCTGGAAGGGTTTGTCAGAGAAAGAGTCTCTGCTACCCTGATTCTGCGGACACCCCTGCCCCTCGGGCAGCGTCTATTATTGTTCCCTCCTCTGCCTCTGGAGGGAAGCTCACCACGTGCATCAGGCAGTACTCCCTGAGGTTTGCGGAACCACATTTTCCCACCCTTCTGACCCTTAGGGTATGGTCTAGAAGGGGTAGAAAAACGGACTCCTACGGCAGAGAGAGTCTTGCTTTCCTGCTCGCACCTGGTCAAAGTATCCTTCACTTGAGGTTCAAACAAGGCAGAACCATCAAAGGGGGTGTTAGTGAAAGACGCCTTGAAGGGGTCAGCAAAGTTGCAAAGCCGCATCCAGGTGTGTCTCCTTAGAGCAACGCCCATGCCTGCAGCCCTACTCTCTCCATCGGCGGCATAGGAAATGAGCTGCATGGAGAAGTTTACAATAGATTTCAGGGTCCCTAGCTGGGAGTTGATCTTTTCTTGAGACCCCGCAGCTGATGGGTCCTGTAAGGTATCACCTAGTTCTTTGAGAAGGTCTCTCTGAAGATGGGTGAAATGGCACAAATAATTCAGCGAACGCATGGCAAAGGTTGCTGAAGAAAACATCCGCTTGCCGTACCTATCCATAGTCCTAGATTCCTTATTAGGAGGATGGACAGGAACTGATGGGTCAGCCAACTCCTTCTTAGTGGCTGCCACCACCACCATGGCATCAATGGGGTCACCCTTAGTGAGAAACTGCTTGTCCGAAGGGGCTGTAATAAATTTTGTGGGCCTCCGGGGAGTTGGTTCCATAGTATCCTGAGCTGTCCATGCCTTCCGAGCCACCACCTCCATGAGTGGGCCGAAAGGCGGGGACACCCAAGAGGTGGAAGGGTGAGAACCGAATGCGTCCAGGTACACTGACTCGTCCTCGGAAGGGTTGAGGACAGACCAGTTCCCCCTCTGTTTAAGGATCTCTAGGATGTCAGAAAATGAGACATCCTCAGAGGGGGACCTTGGGGACCCTTCCGAATCATCCAGGTCGGTGTCAGATGTCACTGACTCCAGGGAGTCCACAGGCTTCCTCTTGCATGCCCTCTTCCGAGGGGGGTCTCTCGCAGGATCAGGGGAGGCCTCAGAAGAGGAGGATACACCCAATGGAGTGACCTGCAGCGTTGGTTCTCCACGCTTAGGTTCAGGAGGGTAGGCAGAGGCCGAAGCAGGCACCATGGAAGGAGGGGCCGATGGGGCTGACCGTGGCACCAGTATAGGAGCCAGCACGCTCCTCATGACCTCAAAGGCGCACCCATCAGGCAGAGAGGAGAGACCCAGCTCCGAAGAGATGAGAGCTCCTCCCGGCACCGAGAGGGACAGCTCCGAGGCCGATGTCGGGGCCGTGCTCATCTGTGCTGACGCTACGAGAGGGAGAACAGGGTCGGACAAGGGTCCAATGCCACTCGCCCCCTCGTTACTGACGAGGGAGTCCCGGCGCCCGGATCCCTCCAAGGACGGAGCCAATGAAGGGATCGGAGCCGACGAAGGTACCGATAAGGGTGGAATCGGTTCCGACGCCCCCATGGTACCAACCCCAACGGCCTCCAGCTCCGAGCTCGAAGGAATAGTTAGAGGAGGAACTGGAGCAGGCGTTCGGGAAGCCGCTGTCTGTTGAGATGGGCTGTGCAATAACTGGGCAAGCGCCTGCGACTTCAAAAGCCTACTGACTACCCTCTCGAGATCGTGGTCCGAAGGCCTGGAAGATCTAGAGGAGTGAGACCTATGGCTCCGCTCCGACAGCAAAGGGGACTTTGGAGCTGACCTGACCGACTCCAATGAAGGAGATCGGGAGCACTTTCGGCTTGGAGATGGCTCCGCCGCCAAGGTCGGAGCCGACTGAGGCCTCGATGTATCGGTTCCGGCCGGAACCGACAAGGCAGAAGAAGGTCCGCTCGGCACCGACTACGGACATGGAGACGACGGTTTGGCGGGCTTAGAAGGTTTTCCTGACAGAGGCTTGGTAGGAGAACCTTCGGGCTTCAATAAGCCCCTTAAGATGAGCTTACTTCTGTGCTCCTGCAGGACTCTTGGGCTAAAAGCATGACAGATGGAACAAGAGTCCTGCAGGTGCAGAGGGCCCAAACAATACACACAAGAAGTGTGACCGTCTGTCAGAGACATCTTCTGACAGCACGAGTCACACTTCTTGAATCCTGATATCTTGGTATCCTTAGACATGGTACCACAGGAACGGGACAACAAAGTCTAAACAAGTATACAAACACAAACACAACACTTGACAGACACTCTTAAAGTTACTATAATAACAACAAAATTCCACACACACACCTACTAAAGGAACCTGTATAAACCTACTATACAAAACTACTATAAAAAAGGGGGGGTAAAGGCCTAACCACCTTAAGGGTGGAAAATAGTAGGAAAACTACTAATAAAGGGAGGGAAGACTAGTCGGGAGACTACTAACACTACCAGAAAAAAATCTAGAGAAAAAATATCAATCAAAAACTACCTATAATTATAAAAAATTTTAAATACGACCTTTAGCCAGTGAAAACGCAACCTCGTAGCTGAAGCGGCAAACGAGATCTGGGTATATGACGCCTAGCATTATGGGACATAGCATAGCCTCCAGCCGGTAAAAATAGCTCTCGAGCTTTAGTATTAGGCAGAGTCAGAGCCGAGGATCGGCTCCGAACCCATCCAGCAAGAATGAAGGCGAGATTGACAACTTAACATTAATTAATACCTACTTATAACCCATTTCAATGAGGGCTTGAGGAACAGAACCAGGGTGTATTTAATACCTAATGCTGACCCCTTTCAGTAAGGGCTTGAGGAGCCACACTTGGGGTGTATTTACAAGTGCTCATCCATTCATCCAGGTTACATTTTACTTTGTTTTACAACCAAGAGATTTCTATTCTATAAAAGAGGGATTCACTCTAAGAAATTTCTAGTTCTCCAACAGATCCTATTTATATTTCTGTGGAAATTTTGACCTCTTGAGTAGGTGTTTAAGGTCTTATTTGTTTATGGGTGTGCATGAGGTCACATAGAATTAGATCCATTGAGACTCTTTAGGCCAGACAGAGATCTCCTCTCAAGTCTGTAGGAAACATTAAAGAGACAGCACTTTGAGGTGATCAGTGTAACTCAGGAAGACATGTCTAATTTTCTTGGTGAGAAAATGCTGCAGGGTTGTACAGTTAACAACTTCGGCTTACAGAAGCTGTTTACTGAGTGTTTTGAAGCACTGGCTTTACTTACTATCTTGATTAAATTGTGTATACTGTAGTTACATCATTCAGCAATACCCACTGTCCTACTACAAGCAATTAACTTTTTAGGGAAATACTGCTCACTTAGCATTAGTAACCACCCTGACTCTTTATTGAATGCTGTGTTTACAAAACACCTTGAATTGTGCACATAACATGTACGTTTCTTTTTTTTTCTAATTTCTGAATGTGAAGACTGCTGTGATATTTTCCTTTTTTGCTAATCTACAGGCACTTGGATTTTATAATAAAATAATAAGCACTATGTTGGAAATGAACTCCCACCACTTTTGCCTGTCTTGGTTCGAGTCTCCCAAGGGTCCATGCTAGGACCTCTTCTTTTCACCATCTTCTCTAACGATCTAGCCTTATCCACAACACACGCTAAAGTAGTTCAGTATGTGGATGATTCAACTTTAATCTGCTCAGCAGATACGTTACCAGACCTCCAAATAGCCCAACAAACTTTTAATGATATAGAAACATATCTAAGAAAATCACAACTAATCCTCAACCTCAAAAAGACACAGTTAATGCTATTTACCAGTAGCAATCAATTACCGACCACCTCTCCTTTCACCATTCTCTCAGCAAACAACACAGTCATCCAACCAGTTGAGCATATAAAACTCCTTGGCATGACAGTCAACAACAAACTCAAATTTGACCAACAGATAGCCATCACAATTAAGAGAGTTCACATCAAACTTGGCTCACTGTACAGAAGCAAGTCATTCCTCACTGACCATACCAGACTAGCCATATCCAGAACCTTCCTCTTCTCTATGCTCCTATATGCTTTCCCCCTCTTTACCAACTTAAATAAATCAGACTTAACCAAATTGGAAACTTGCTACAACAAAATAGCCCATTTTGCAGCCAACCTTCCCCACCAAATCCACCATTGTTTTGCTCTACATAAATTAAACTGGCTCGAGCTACCTAACCTTCTCCATCTCTACCAACTTAAATTCGCACACAATATCATCTTCCATCCTGACATTTGCCCATCCCTCAAGGAACTTGTTCCCTACTCATGCCCATGTAGTTTAAGATCTGCAGACAGAAACTTTCCCACAGTAAACAAAGCTAACAACACTCACAGTAAAGTCCTATTCTTAAATCAGATAGCCAAAGTATGGAACTCTGTACCCCACACCCTCCAAAACACACCTGAATCTACCAGTTTCAAACAACTACTATTTGAGAATCTATCCAAGAACTGGCATTGCTCCTGCACCAAACCTGACTGACAAGATATCTACAATTCTCTCAACACACTGTCCACTCCTTACCTCAATTTCTCCCTCTCATTAGTGTTTATTACTACTCAAAAATAACTATATACAATGGAAATCTCATTTGTTCATAACTATTTAATATGTACACACTACTAACATTATTTTTCTCAGTGATCTTCACTGAAATGTTTGTGTTTTTCTTTTTGAACCTTTATCTACTAGAAAACTGTACTGAATACTACTTTGTATAGACTAACTAGAAGATATGTATTCTGCATCTTACTGTATGTATACTATTGTACTATCTACTTATTGTATATTGCTTATATTTCTGTGGAGCTTTTCTCCCCAAGCCTCTGCTGAAAATGGGCTTCTGTCCCAGTCGGACTTTCCCGGCAAACAAATGTAAACACATAAATAAATAAATTAATATGGTATGGAGGAGATGTGGGGGCATTCAAACTACAATAGCAGGCCATAAAGTATTAACCACTGATTACTATGTTGGACAGCGAGTATTCTCTCTAGATGCCATTAAAACTCCATTGTGCTTTAAACTGTAATGTACAATGATACTTAAATTCACTGATATGGGTTATTTATTTAGGAATGCATTATTACAGACCTGTTCATAATATAACCAGTTTTCTCATTAGTCATTTCAAACAGTCTTGCACTGAATGATTTAGATCTTTAGTAGATATGATTTATTCGTGGGCTTGTACGACTATACACTAAAGTGCTCAGTTTGTAAAGTCAACTGAATACATGCATGCTTAGATTCATCTTTGTTTAGTCTTACAATACTAGGATCTCTTGGTTTAGTCTCCATAAAGTTGCCATAATAACATTTTTTCCTTCAGAAGCAGCAGATATCTATTATCTGAATTAGCTCTGCAGTGAGGGAAATACACATACAGGACTTAGAAAAATAAAAAAAAAAATCTCCTTTCTTAAAACTATACAGCTAACGACTACTAAAGTAGTCTTGTCTGCAGGTATTGCTGGGTTGGGAGGTGGTCCTTAATTTAATAACTGAAGCAGCTAACACCTTTTAGTTTGATTGATGTAAGCAGCAAGAGTATGTATTTATTCTACATGAGCAACCAATGGTTGTTGTACTATTATGTTGTGAGTGTGTATGGGGGGGGGGGGGGGGGTAGAAAAGTCTTGCTTTCATGTTAATCTGCTTGCATCTGGTATGTGAGTTGGTACACAGAAATTAAAAGGTAGTTTTCTTCCCTAACATTTGGTGCATATATTCAATTTGGTATGTAGCTGTTATGGTGAAAGCTACTTATGGCAGACATGATTGTGGATGTACAAGAGACAGGACTGCCACTGTAGCACAGTGGGGCTAGTCATTACAAGAGCATGGTGATGCAATGCAACAGCTGGGTAAGCTTCATATGTACTGTTAATGGAGTGGGCAATGATTTAGGACATATTTTATTAAAATTATATCTATGATGGCTAATTGAGTTAAGGAAGTACTTAAATGTAGTCCACAGATTTGCTAAAACAATAAAATTAACTTAAGAACAAATGCCTTTTATCTCAAAACATTCCACTGTATGTTGTCAATTTCCATGAAATTGGCACTAAAGCACTCAAACACATGCACTAAAGTGTTCAAAGCTGCTATAAATCCTGAATGGCCTGCACTGGTATGAAAGTGGAATTAGCCACCTTTCTCAGCATGACAGATGTCAACAGTGGCACCAAAAGATCACAAAATCAGGACCCCCCCCCCCAAATGTTGACCGCATTGATCTCATTTGGGAACCACAAGACTGGCCCATAGTATGCGGCGCAGTGGTGCAGCGGTTAATGTTGTCGCCTCACAGTAAGAGGTTCTCTGGTTCGATTCTCGGCTGGGGTGCCTTCTGTGTGGAGTTTGCATGTTCTCTCTGCGTTCGCGTGGGTTTCCTCCGGGTACTCCAATTTCTTCCCACATTCTAAAGACATGCTTCTGGAGCATTTCTCCCCGGGCCTCCGCTGAAAACAGGATCTGTGGAACCTAGTCGGACTTTCCCAGTCAACAAATGTTAAATAAAAAATAAAAAAAAAATATGCAGTGCTGTTTGTTAATAAGTGCAGGTAGGTATAGGTTAATCAGCAGTCCCACCTCAGATAGCAAGTCCCTGCAGTTTAATAGGTCACAGAGTGTAACAACGATTTATGTTTTGAAGTGCTGCAGATTAAGGACAGCTGCAGTACAATACACTGCAGATACATAATTGCATCCATGTTTTTTTACTGATTTCCTAGCCTTCACTGCCTTCCAGTCTCCCACCCACCAATCCTGTAAGGCATTAATCATTTTCATACATATATAGTCAGAAATGCACACTATTTCTCCTTCTCTCCTTTATGTCTTCACAATAAACTTTCCCTGTATTAATCACTGTTCATTATGACTGCACTGTCATCTTATAATTTTGTAAAACGAAAATGTACAGTCTGCATAATGTGAGTTCCTTGACCTCCAAACATCTGATAATGTCATCTCTCTCTTCATCTGCTTTACCACCTTCTATTGCTAAGTATCATTTTTCTTTTTCTCTTGTATTGTGTCTACCTACCTCTTCTTGCATTACACTATTAAAAGCTTATTTTGTATCCTTTCTTATGTTACTTTAATTTCACAGATCTTCCCCCATATCTAAAAAAAAAAAAAAAACAGATGACAATGGCTTTCATTTTTCTGCCAGTCTAGTTCAACTTGACACAACATACTATATTTTTTTTTTTATCTTTCTGGTTCCTATCTTCTTTTCCTAGTTAGCATAATGAACAGTCATATCCTTTGCTCTTTATCTCACAATTCTCTGTCATGTGCCTTATCTTTTTCTTTTCATCTTTCCTGTTCATCTCCTACTCATTTTATCATCTGTAGCAGAGCTCTGTCTGACTCCATTTTCTCCAGCTAAGTACTTTTCTTTTTATTACTGGATCACTTATGCTCCCTACAACCATTTTATATCCCTCCTCCACGTTTCTGCTCTCATTATTATGTCACATGTTTTATCTATACATCATGTATACTACTTTCTCCAGGGTGCCTCCTTTTCTTCTCTGTTTTCATTGCCCAATACTCTTCAACTCCATTTCATTTAGTCCTCTTGTAAATGCAAAAGGAAAGGTGAAAATAGCACCAATAAATATAGAAAAGTTCCAAACAAAGCAAAAATAAATACATCACTCACATTCTTGTAAATGAGCATTTTCTCATCCTGGGGGAAACAGTTAGAACAAACTTTTTTAGTGCTTTTAAGCCTATAGTTGGGCAAACGTTTTGTATTTACAATCCTGAATCATTCTCTGACTTGGGGGCAGCCAGGAGCTATGAAACTGTATGCCAGCTTCCAAGAATAATATTTCTTCCTCAATAACTATAGTCCCATCTCCAAACAAGGCATGTTTAATTTAATTCTAGTATATCTATTTCCTCATTGTTCACAGTAACTAAATTATTTCTGAAAAGTGAATACTTGACTATGTACACTCACTGAGAAAAGTAGGAATGGAAAGTAATAACCTCTTATTTCTCTGCTCCTCCATAGGTCTTCATCTTTCTTGTTAACCTACCCTACTGCCAAACTGCCTTTTCCTCTAAACACACCATTCTTCCAGTATTTCCCCTACCAATTCACTCTTCACTCTAGTTCACCCTTTAAGTTTTCCTCCCAAGTTTCATCTCCTATACCCCTTTACATGTTCATAGGTGAATACTAGGCTCACTGCACTTGCAGGCCATTTTTAAGCCTAACCAGTTTCCCTTTTTGTGCTAAAAATCACCTATCCCATTTGGTTATAGATTGGCCTTACCTATCCCATGGCTGATAATTATATATCACCCCTAATGAGAGTAACTGGAATCATTCCACAGACCATTTCAAGGGACCCATGCATGGGATAAACCATTTAGGGGCTACCCTTACCCATTAGTAGTACATGGGACAGTCCTGGGGTAAATTTTCTGTTTCCATTCTACAGATCTAAGTTGTGCTTGAAGACAGACAGGGATGAACTTTGTTTTACGTGGACTGGGAATCTGTTTCACAGCAGCAGTATCTTCTGTGAAATATATCTGTCCCTCCAAACTATTCTGTTGATGCTACACAATTATTTGTTGACATTTGTTGATCAGAAAACTCCAGCTGGGCACAGGCGCCCTTTTACAGGGGATGCCTGGGGAGAAAAGCTCCAAGCAGAAGAGGTTTAGATCCCTATATCAAGCAGTTTTGATGCCATTTGACTTGCTGATGTGTACTAAATCCTTTGTTTCCTATTCCTTTCTTGCCCTGACAACTTTCGCAATTCACAGCAATATCACTTGTTCTAGCGCCAGCTGTTCTCTCCGTTCTGCATCAGCTTTAACAGATGCAATACCTACAACACAATTTTAGTAGTTGCACTTGCCCTTTCACACCACCTGCCCTTTTTCACTCTGCCTTCCTGTGCATGACAGTTGTTGAACAAAACAGCATGCACAAACCCTAAGTGCACTGCACCATAAGATGCACAGGCATTTACCATGTTCATGACTATTTGTACTCCAAAGCATTTAACACTTTATAGTATCAAGTAATCTTTTCATGACTTTGTTGAGAAAGAAAAATTCAAGAGCCATGCAGCTTTAATTTTTGTAGACACTCATCTACATGGAGCAGCTGAATTTGATGTTCAGTACTGCAATGGCTAGCACAAAGAGCCCAAGCAAAAAATGGGGACCACTTTATTAAATCTCATGTAAATACATTCTAAAATAGGTATAAGACAGCCTCTGGCAGGAAAAAAATATGTAAAAATGTATAGACATAGCATGACATCTTGGGCATTACTGTCTGCCTCTGTGTAACATCTACCCCAGAGATAACCTCTAGAGACTTCCCAACATATCCTCTCCTAATAAACACCAATGATACAAAGGGACATAACTGGTTTGTGTTGAACACCTAAGGCTTATAAAGGTCCTGGCTGTCGTCAGCTTAGTATATACTTATGAACCTTTGAACCTATAAATGCCGACTTTACAGATTATTGGCAAATACATCTCAGGAAAAAATTGTGCAATAAGGTATTTCATCTTTTTCAGCTCGATTGCTTTGATATATCAAAAAAAGAAAAGATATTTTTCATACTGCTGACTCGCAGCATATGACATGATGGAATGCATGTAAATCTTCCAGATCAATGACCACCTCGGCTCACACTTGTCACAGCATGAATAAATTAAACCACGGTCTTATACTGAAATTATGCTTTCCCATTATTCTACTAATTATATATATACTACTTTAAGCTTCTATTTTCATTATTTAATTATATTATATATATATATATATATATATATATATATATATATATATATATATATATATATATATATATATATATATATATATATATATATATATATAATGCATATATACATGCTGTACTTTGGACTGTCATATTTTATCATCATCAGAATGAAATAAAAAAAAAAACATTATTTAGTTTGGTGTGAACATTGTCACACTATCATTTTTATTTGAACTTTCTTACTCTCTGAATCTGTTCACTTCAGCATTCCTTTAAATATGAATCCTAATGCCCACATATCCTATTAAATTGCCATTCCACTGCTCATTTCTTGTCATTTTCCCATAGAATAATAGAAAAGTTAAAAATGCAGTTCAGTCTGATCAGTACAGGTTTTCCTTCATCTGGCATGAAATGTTTCTTCCCATCACATCTTCATATCAAACACCCGGGTACTATTTAGTTAAAACACCACTCTCTTCTTCAAAATCCTTCTCTTCCTAGGACACAGTTTGAAATTCTTCTCTCTCATGTTCCTCTCCTGTATCTCAGGTCCTTCTTTTTGCTCCTCTCTTTGTCAGCTAAGCTATCAAAGCCTTCTTAACAATTTTAATTTCTGACTGCCAGCATTATATTCACACTTTTTCTCTGCCAGCGAAAAATTGGAGGACACTGTCTGTCAACCTTTTCTACTTTGATTTCAAACATGTTCTCAGACTCTGTCACAGTGATCCTCCCTTAAATCACAGACTAACCCAACAAAAACGGACAAATGCATACGTACTTGTATACTTAACATACCTCTCAACTGTACCAAATTCCTCGGTATTTACCAGTTTTGAGGTCAAAGTAATGGGGTGTCACAAATTCCTGAGTGGCCCCTTTAATTTCCGATTTTTAAATTTTTTTTTTAAACAACTCTATGGCTGACGTCACCACTCACTGCCAGCATACAGGGGCGTGATGGTGTAACTTTGTGAGGCAGATGGCTTGTTGGAGGTAGACAACTCCATTGGAGAGACTAGAGTGAAAGTGAAACTCAAATTGGAATACCAACAGTCGACCAGCAGAAATTAGTTGAGCTGAGTTGTGCACTGTGCACGATGTTAACGTCTCCACAGCTGCTGCAGCAGACATGGATAACAAAGCATTTATAAAAGAATTAGACCAATGGATTGAGCAGCTGAATGACTGCAAACAGCTTAACGAAAACCAGCCAAGTCAGAATGTTGTGTGAGAAGGTAAGGGGAGCAGTGGGTTTCTGATGTAGGTTTGTTATCACTGGGTTAAGGAACAACCGAATACCCTTTGCTCTTTAAATGACTTAACTAAATTAAAGAGAATACTGTGGAATTTAATTTATATGAGAGAAGAGTTTCCATTTCTTAATTTGGGAGTTTGGGACTGGTTTCTGTGCTTTGGGAATGTGCTACATAAAAGCTTTTCTGCTGCTAACTTGCTGTAGTAACCAAACACAAGCAGTAATGGGAGGGATTCAGTGTAGCAGTACTGCTGAAAGTTGGAAAATTACGGTAGTGTTGTGTATTAGTTTCTACCATTGACGTTCACTGGTGGAGAATAACAGACAGTCTAAAACTACATATTATGTCTATATCGTGTTTTCTCTGTTATTTTTTCAAAGTGGTGCATATGGAAGAGCTTCCACTGAAAATGTTAGTAAAGGGTTTATTGGCTGAACTCACTGTAAACCAAGTTAATTTTATGAGCAGAAGTACATTATAAGTCTGCACTTTGCACATACGTCAGCAACTGTTAAAGAACCTACATAATATCTAGTGTATGAAAACATAAATAAGAAACTTGCTATTTAGTGATTGCACAGTGAGGTGTAAATTCTTCTTTGGAATACTGTTCAGTGATATTGTCAGTTTAGTTTAACATGTTTACTTAACTGCAGTTGGGTTGTGGTGTTGAGCAGTTTTCTTAACATTTCCTGATGTATGGCATTGGAAGATGTTGTATTAAGTAAGGGGCTACAGTCTTGTGTCAAATCATCTCCCATCACGTCTCCTTGTGCACTGTAGCCATTAACACGGAGACATTACTTTCCACTTGATGTACTCCCTCATCCACAAGTCACAGGCTAACAGTGCATGTTCCGTCCTCGACTGCTTGATTTCCTTGCTTGCTAGGCAGGGTTAGGGAGTGAGTGATCTTTGGAAAGACTTGTTCCAAAGCAAAAAAAAATGCTGCAGTGGATTCCCTGTATATGTTAATTGCTCTGTTGCCACAACTTGATGGGATAGTGCTGCACTGTGACAAGTTGGGTAAAGCACACCCAGAAGGTAGAATATGTGGTCTCTGTGGAAAACATTAGTGGTGCACAAGACAATGAAAAATATTGTGTGCTTCACAGAAGAAGGGGCAAAGATCTCCTGTAACATCTGGACCCTAAAGAATTCCTTCTGCCTCACCTTGTAGTCTTGAGTAGTAAGTTGAGACCTTGCTTACTGCCATCTTCTGCTATAGCTAACTTTGAACAAATGAAGTAAGGTGGGGGAGTAATTTGCCACACCTGGTTTACAGTCACAGCACCAAACTACACACAAATATGCACAGACTGAGACAAGATGGAGGGAACATGTTAGGAAGCTCATGATATGAAGACTGAGGGGAATTAATTTTTAATTCCCTATCATGTTGCGTAAACGGTTGTTTAAGAGCAGTAGTTTGTGTTATAGTAGTTCGAGTCAGTTTCCCATGCTTTTTGAGTATGTGACTCTGATTTCATTTATCTAACCATTGGAAGATCATCTCAACAGTTAGTCTACTATTCATTTTTTTTGCAGACTACTGTATATATGTTGTAATTTACTTGACTTTGCTAAAGATCTTCTCTAATGTCATATGCAGCTAACAGAATGTTGGTGTGTACATGCTAGAAGTATGGTAGGATAGAAAGTTGAATGCAAGGTGTTGTCTATTGCCTACTACTTACATTAAGATTTTTTGGAAATGTTGTAAAGGGACTTTACCTGGTGTTTCTGTATGGAATGTATACTTTCAGAGTTAATGTTAAAACTGGGGAACATTTTCAAAATTATTTTAATGTTGGTATCCCACAATTCTATCCGAGTGGGTGGAGTTACATTATTATGCATGCAAATTTTAGATTAATTAGAGTCCCGATTTTTGGCCACATCGATGTGACTACAGAATACCCTTTCCACAGTTAAGGGCATTCTGTATTCATGTAGATGTGATCAGTCACTCTGTTCACTAGCCAAACAACTGAGAACGTCTGTGGGCAGTGTAGTTATATTTTTGTTAAAACAAACAAAAAGACCTATAAACACATGTGCTACATTACGCAGCTGGAGGAGGCAGAGGTTGTGTTCCTAGTAGTGGGGGGCGTAATGTTTATTCCTTGAATGAGTTAAAGTCCTTCATTAATTCTGTGCTTATGTGGGACAATGGGACTAGTGGCAGAAAATTTTGTGCATATGGGGGAAAGTGGAATCTACAGTCTAAGTACCAATGGAAATACTTCTCTGTGATTGTGCTTGGGTGGGGTTGTAAGAAAGATGTGTGGTACTTTGTGTATGGAAGGGTGCTTTTGATCATTTGGCAGGGGTTTCCTGTTGCTACAGTAACTTTTATGAAGGAAAAACGTATCCCACAAGTAATCGGTTGCCCAAGACAAATGAGAAAGACAAATGAATAATGCTGTTACTGAAAGAAATTGTACCAACATTTTTAAGGAAAGCAAATGCTCTATTTTTTATTTATTGTTGACTAGGTTAGTACCACAAGGCCAGTGGCCTCTTTTTAGGCGAGACCTGAGGTGGTATTCATAACAACTAGGGGAAGGCTAAGACATTGGGGGTGCAGTTAAAAATGTTGATAGTTCAGAATCTTGGCAGTGTGAACTGCAGTATCAGAATACATACAGTTCAGAATGTAGATGGAGGTAAGTGGGTTGGTATAAGGAATAGGAGTGTGATTTTACGAGTGTTAGTGGGTTAGGGTTAGAGTAAAGGTTTGGTAAAGGAATAGCTATCATGCTGTGCATGAATTTTGTGCATGTTTGTGCGTCTGAGCCCATCTTGTGAAGTGGTAGTGTTATGGAAAGGGATTTTCTAAGGTAAGGTACAGGATTAGGGTTATGGGCTTGGGCAGGGTTACCATGCATAAGTAAGGCGGTGCGTGCATGTGTCTGTGTGTGTCTGTGTGCAGGTGGTGCTGTTTTGTTTCCTGCTGGAATCATTACTAAAACACAATGGTCACTGCAATGTACTTTTTTCTGGGTCTTCAGCTGTGACTACTGAAAACAGCGTGGCTGTTTCTACTTCCCAAACTGGAAAAAAAAGGTTGTGGATTAGTCTGTTAAGAATATTGAGGTACAAAACAGAAGTCTAGGTGATTCAGAACTATTTGACATGCTGGATACTACTGACAATAGTGAAAAAAGCTGGAGCTACATTATGGAAAACCTCAAATAAAAATACTCTCTTAACTACTACTATTACTACTACTTTTTTAAACATCAAGGCTTATTCAACTTACAGGCTGCTAGTACTACTGTTGTTTCTTTGTCCTCCTTCTGCTCCTGTTAAGTCTGTTATTGGTGAAACAACATTCAAGTGTTGTTATGTTGCTGTTACTGCCATGAAACAGGCAGTCTTTTCAGGACTGTGCCAAGCTGTTAGCAGATTGACAATGTCTTTGTGCAGTTATTGATAGAGCACTTGATTAGGATTCCATAATTAAGTTGTTTAGTTTTCATGTAGTTGACAGCAAGTCTCTTATTCACCTTGGAATAGAAGCTTGTTTGGTTGTGCCATTTACTTCAGCCTGGCTTGTTGACAAGTTTCTTAGTATGTTCAAATCCAAACCAATGTTTTCATCTTGTTGTGACTGAGATTTTGCTCAAAGGCAGCAGGAAACATCAGCTGTATAAACAGTTTCACACAGATGTTTCAGAACAAGAGAATGTATGCTTCTTTTAAAAGAATGATGTGCAAAAGTGTTTGACAGTCTTCAGATAAGATACTTGAGGGGTTTATGGACTGCAGAGGTGGAAAGCTTTGATAGAATTAAAATTGCATGCTGACAAGGCTGTTTACTTAGTGTTGTATCTATACATGATTTTAGGGGTACACTGCCACATCAACCCAAATCTTTTTTTTTCCTGTGGAGTTCAGAGTCATCTGCTACAAGACTGTCCTAAATGAGTGTGTGAACAATCTGGAGAGTGGGGTCTTACAAAAATCAACTGTGTGCCACATTGTCTACAGTGTAAAGGTGCATCACAGTTTTGGTTTGAATGTCTCATTATGCCTTCTCCAAAACAGCCAGGACCCCTTGCTCCAGTGAAATCAGTACACGAGTGTGTAACAGCAGAGGTACAGATGTACAGGATCCCCCACCTCCACTTATCATGCCCACATATAGTTTAATTTTGCTTCCTCCCCATCTTACTGGAGGGTATTCCGATTAAGTCAGATTTTCAAATATGGCTTCAAGTTAGTGTTAATCAGAATAAGTTTGCTTTGTTACTATCTGATACAGAAGGTCCTCTAGAGGGTGATGCTCCCAAGCATACTTCCCAAAGTTAGGAAAGTCAAGCCATGAAACTGAAGGGGACCTCATAAACTGTTAAAAACCTGAGAAAGACTAAGGGATGCACTCCATAAGTATTTGTTCTTTGACTGTTAGCAGCATATAGTCTTGTTAAGGATGTGGTTGGCAGCACAGTGAACAATGTCTTTCATGTGATGTGTTATGCCGTTGTAGATGTTTCTCTTCAACAAGAAAATCAACTTAATGGCTTGCCATTCCTTTGGAGTTGCCCCCCTTTTTGGGCAAAAGGGGATGATAGGGGATGATTTTCTGGGGTCGTTATTGCCTTTCCTTACATTAACAGATCTGCAGTATTACATGTTTTGTTTACAACAAATGTTACAGGTTATATCCAGAAATTAAGTTACACCTAGTTTTGTTAGTTGGCCTGAGGATTATGTGAGTGAGAGATTTCAATGTGTGAATCTCAGATGTTCTACATTGGGAACTTCTTGTGATTTAAAGGCATGGCAGGCAATCTATGAGATGGCACAATTTCAGTTAGGTGCACCTCACCCTTTCACTTCTGTCAGGGCTCTAGGAAGTCCCAGATTGACTTTTTTAAGTACAGTCTGCTACTCCGGTTGAATTTTCATCCTACATATTTGCATGTTGATTTTTCTGACCATGTTGGCATCATTAGTTCATTTGGTTTTCACACCAGATTCTTTTTCGCAGTAAAACCATTTTTTATTTGAATGGCAGTGTAGTGCAGGAGGCCTGGTTTCTTAAAAAAATGTGTAGTTCTGTGAGAGGCTCATGTTGATTTACAACTTTGTTGTGCCACTTGAACTCACTGTGGTGGCTTGATTGCAAGGTGAAGTTTAAAACACTATTTCTGCAGTCCTGACTATTGTTTAGGGGAAACTAAAAATCTGATTATGCCATGTTATTGCATTCCCTTAATACAGGCATATTTACAGGGTCATCACAGCATTGATGGTGGATGAGTAGCTTTAGGTCGTAAATTTAATAACTCAGTGAACTTCATCATAATGGGTTGTACTGTGTGAGCTGATGGAGCACTTTCTGGGGAGTTTTCCCTTTTTCCGACTGAAGTGGAACCATGGTGTTGGTATATATAATTTAATGGTGTGGGGGTACAACGGGGCTATCCTCTGCAAAAAATATTTTGTTTTGTGTTTATTACTGTTTTCAACTCACCGTTTTTTGATATTTATATTTCAGAAACTGGTGAATGGAAGGAGAGTGCTTCAGTCACTCTGTATAAACCCTTAACGTAGCTTCCATTTGAGAACATCTCTTATGACACAAATTACTAAAACGGTTACATCACAGTAACTCGCTAAAAATAAAGAATTTTTTTCTGGTAGCAGCATTTTTTGCTAAGAGTACACAGGATATGGTCAACCTTTTTTAGGCAAAGCTCATAAGGGGGAACAGCTGGTGATGCATGGTCTACGTGATGCACATGGAACTAATACCACTATGGACGGTATCATACACATTTGTTCATTCCTTCATGGTTTGTATTCTGGTGGCTGGAGTTCTAAAACACAGAAAGAAACCCCCAAAATATAGGAGAGAGTAAATATTGAAGATTACTCTTCTTCTATATACTTCTTTTTTTTTTTTTGCAATCCAAATTCTGACATTTCAAATGGTTAATAGATCAATAGCTGATGACCATACTAGTTTTGCTTTGGTGATCTCTTTGAAAGGATTACATGTACTAAATGAGACATTCATCTGTTGGGTATCATGTTTGCTGCAAAACAGTTATATGAACATTGGTGGAAAGAGAAGTTGCAGCAGGGTGGGTCACTAATTACTCCTCAGAATTGTTTCCTTGTCCTTCATAAAGAAAGCTTATTTTGATGCATACCATTCTTTTAAACATATTTACCTACTTAGCATGTATAGTTGGTCTATCCTTATCTTTGGAGAAGGACATACTATCTGTAATTTTTACATTTACATTTTCATGGGGTTTCTATGTCATACCAATTACCTGTGGCATTGTCTATAACTCCTACCATAAGGGTTGTTTCCATTTGTTAAACCTAGTTGTTTATTCTGCATCTCTGTATATTTTTCCTGTGTTGACAGTGGTTTCAATGAGTTCTGATTCCCTATTATGACATCTTCAGCACATGTTACTTTGTGGGAAGGGATTTCCAAGGGAAAACTGAGAAAGCATCTTGCATCTTCACTAGCCACCGATTACCACATTAGGATTAAGCAATTGAAGCCCCAAGTTCTCTTCTCCAACACATCCCAGAGATGAATGATAAGAGTCCATCATGCAGACAGGTTTTCTGTTTAAAATGTGGGACTCTGTCTCCGTCAGTACTCTGTAGTTTGCATGTTTTAGGGGGAGTGTTGGAATGGGTACATTTCCTTTGACATCTGCCTTTCGATAGGCCTTCTATGAAGGAATCTGTGAAATATAAATATTTACAAGCACACATTTTGTGTTTTGTGCTGGGTTCCAGAGACTACTTCCTACATTTTTCTTTCCTGTTGAACGATCTCAGGATTTTCGGGTGCAGCAAACAACCTTCTATGTTTATCATCTATTTATATTTTTTACCAATCATTTACATGTGCATTAGGACACTCTAACATGACATAGGTTGACAGAATTGTATATTTGGAATGGCTGATGTTCTCATGTATTATGGAACAAACAAGACAACATTTCAGACATTTTTAGAAAATTGAACATCTGGATGTGGAATAAAGGGTGGGAGCTGAACATGTTGGTTGCAAGTAACTTGGTTTAGTGACTTTGAATAATCATCCTTTTTTCTTCTATGTTCTTTGTTCCTCACTGTTGTTAACTTCTTTTATGATTTTTAAGCATCTCTAATTATTAAACTTGAATGTGCACTTACTCTGTCTGTGGAGGTGCTGAAGAGTGCTACTTGATGGAAAACGAGCTAGGCCAATTCAGTAATGGCTGAGGCCTATACTGCTGCTGTTGCTTCTTCTCAGGCTGTGAATATCTCTCAACCCTTCTCACCTGTGTGAGACGCTACCTAACATAATGTGGAACAAATGGGCAAAATGTGGAACACTTACTAACATTCTTGACTAGGAAGCTCACAGTATAGTTGACTGCTCTATCATCTTGTTTACAAAAAGTTATTTTGCTAAATTAATATGATTCAATATTATTTACCATGGATATTTAAAAAATATTCACCATGAATATTTAAAACAGTTGTTAATAATGAATGTGAAACAGACCCTTCTAATGTGGAACATCGAGTTTTTAAGACGCACAATGAAAAACATTCCACATAATAAGGAACAGTTGAGAGATACGGACAGATTTTTCTTCTGGTGTAACTCAGATTATAAAGTTGTAAGACAGAAGTTTACCTGATGCACCTTTGCTCTCCGTGCTGAATCAGAAAGTACGGTTGTGTTAGTAAACTTACTATAACAGTAGATGTTCAACTAGATCACTGCTGCAGTAGCGCAAGCTATTTGGGCTATATTCTTTCCGGGATATGACCACTAGTCAGTTTCAAAGTTTCAGGGCAACTTCCATGCTCCCTAACTGCCAGGGATTCAAGCACCGCCACATAAAAATGCAGTTTGGGCATCAAAGGCTTCACATCTTTCTTGCCTCAACAAAGGAGGCTCTAGCCCTGAAAGTAAAATACTAGGAAAAGAAAACCAGTACTAAAACATATGCAACTACAACCGCTGTCTTGTGTGAGTTGAGTCCAGTCTATGGAAAGGCTTGTGGTAATTTCCCTTGACCAATTTAAAAAAAATGGAGAGCCACTGATGCCTGGACCAAAAAATGAGTCATCACCACTATCTTTGGAGAGTCCTTCTGGATATTTAGAAGAACCCTTGGTATCAGTGGAAATGGTGGAAAAACATAGCAAAATTTTCCCTTCTATAGAAATGAAAAGGCATCTCTCAAGTTGTAAGTGAAGTGAAGTAAGTGAAGAAACATAATTTGAAAAATTAAAACAGAAATTAATTCCTTAGCAAATCCTGGCAATTCTTCCCTGTCCATAGTAATAGAAAGAGATGAAATTGCATTGCTAATTTCTTGCTTTTCTGTTTATTTATTGACATTTGATTACTGGGAAAGTCAGACTTGGTAAGAGCCTGGGAAGAAAAGCTCTAAAGTATTACAAAAAAAAAAAAAAAAATAAGAGCAAAAATGTTATGGTATTTAAAAATAATACAAAAAAAATCAATACAATTTAAATGATTATATCAAATTAGACGTACTATGAAAACATTTGTTAACAATACATACACATCATATGACAATGATTTAATAATTAATTATGGGATATATGCAAATTATCCCTTAAGGACATCAGGTGTTTTAGCTATATGGCAGCTCTGATTGCCCATGACTCATTTAAGTCAATTAATGAACAAATTCAGACAATAAAACCAACCCCCACTAGATATAGACATGCATGTTTCAGTGTTATTATGACATGATCAGCACAACAAAAGTGGAGTGTTTGGCTAACCTTTAGGAACACAGGGTTGTTGTACCCAGCTCTTGTCCCTAACCATTAAGGTGTCTGCAAAGTATCCAAGCTAACAACTACATAAAAGAGTAACAGGATACAGAGCCAATCCAACTAGAGTTTGCCCCGTGTGATTCCTTGAATCCTCTTGTCAAAGAGGATTATGGGCTATATGCAAATGACACATTAAGACCACCTGGTGTTTCAGCTCTATGGCGGTTCTGAATGCCCATGACTTATTTCTTTCTAAACTGATTAATGGACAAATTCAGGCCAATAAAGCCAAACCTCACTAGCTGTAGACATGCATGTCTCAATCTTGTTATGATATCATCAGCACAGCATAAGTGGACTGTTTGGCTAACCTTTAGAAACGCAGGATTGTTGTAACCAGCTGTTAGATGGGATATTCTGCAGACACTTTAATGGTTAAGGACAACAGCTGGGTACACAACAACCCCGTGTTTCTAAAGTTTAGCCAAACAGTCCAGTTATGCTGTGCTGATGATGTCATAACAAGACTGAAACATGCATGTCAACAGCTACTGGCCTGAATTTGTTCATTAATCAATTTAAAAAGAAATAAGTCATGGGCATTAGGAACAGCCATATAGCTGAAACACCTGGTGTCCTTAATGGGTCATTTGCATATATCTCATAATCCTACGTTTCAAGGAATCACACAGTGCAAACTCTAGCTTGGCTAGGTTTTTCCTGTTGTTTTTTCCAGTTGGATTGGTTGTGTGTCCTGCTTACTGTTTTATTTAATGATTTAATAGTTACAGAAATATTAGCCAGTTTATAGAGAAATCAAAGGTAAGTTAGTATAATACAAACATGGATTGCAATATGAACTGACAGAAAAGAATGCTTATGGTAGACTTTGAAAGAAAGCCATGGGAGAGAAATTGGTAAAAGTAAGGAAATGAATGAAGAAGAGAGAGTAAGAAGATGTAAGGTATAAATAGGTATTTGTTCAAATTTAGGGATATAGTTTATCCTGGTGCTGAGTAAGAACACAGACAGATTTTGACTAGGAAGTCTTTCGCAATGGTTTTCCATTTCTTGGAAAAAGACCGAGTCATGGTGCATGCTTTAGCTTAGATTAGACATCCTAGCTTAACTATGTGGTAGATCCCCACATAGTCCTTCCCCCAAGACTGACAAGAGTGGTCCTCTGTTGCCTGATGAGGACAACCTTACCGCTGCAGATAGCATGTCTAATTCTCAGTCCTTAGTGGCTTCCTGAGGAATTACACTAGATGGACCAAGAGAAACTGATGAGTGGTCTGAGGAAATAAGTCTCGACACAGCAGAATAACCTATCGGCAGTGAAGGAAGTGAACAGGCCAGCCTGATACTCAAAAGAATCTCTAGCAGTTTTCTTCTTCATCTTGTGAACAGCAGAAGGAAGAACTAAAGAGATCAGTAACTGTCCCATGGTCGAACAAGAAGTGTAAAAGACAGGTAGCAGAATCTGTGAGAGCCAGAAAACCTCTTGACAGGAAAATAATGATTTTGAGGTAAAAAAAAAAAAAAAAAAAAAAAAAACAGTAACAGTCTTGAAAAGCACAACATCCTGACTAACATTGATTTTTACACATTTTTTCACATAGGCACTGACATAATAAACCTCTTGAAAGGCATGACAGACCATAAGAAATACATTTCTTAGCATAAAATTAATATATTCACAGAAAAAAAAGTTTTCATCATAAAAATAAAACCATGGAAGGCTCTTACCAGCAGAGTATTTATCTGCCCAACTTTGAAGGATCACTAGCCATCAGATCCACAAAGGCTACAGAGTGAGTGTACTTCTGTGGCAATAAGACTTTGAAGCTTTTGGCAGTTAGGATGCATGGAAGGGGGCCCTGAAGCTTTAAAAGCTGGCAGTTGGTCATATCCTGGGCAGGATATAACCCAAACAGCTTAGGCTACTGCAGTAGCAATTGAATGTTGAACACTACGCCTTCTCCATGTGCTGCACATAACTGGAGAGCTTTCATGGAAAGAGAGTCTCCACTGGAATCCGCCGAATCTGATATAGAACTAGATTTACCCCTTTAGCTCGGAGACTTCCTGTTTCTGCTGAAGATTGTGTAGTTACTGATATTTTCCAGTGAAGTTATATATGTGTTGTTGCAGTTTTACAGTACTCAAAGGCTTCTCTGCATCTTTAAAATTTAGACTCATGCTATTGGCAACTCTTTTCTCCTTCTGTGGTAAACTATTTCCTTCCGACCTCTCTATAAGACTGGAAATATGTGCTGGAAAGTCAATGGACAAGTTTATTTTGTGAGATTAAGCAGTTAAGCTATTGGGCTTTAAAGTTTCAGAGATTAGGTTGCTTACACATTTGGGAAAAGTAACCTTTTACAGACTTTACTTTTGAAATATTATCTAGCCTTTCATTTTCTTGATTTGTATACTAAAAAGGATTCACTACCTCTGAATGACTATTCTATTGCGTCGATTTCACAGAAAAAGTGTCTGTGCAGATGTCTTTAGTCTTGCAAAATACTTAGATGATAGAGGTATCTTAAATGGATGTTGAGTGGCTAATGTTTTCCCGTGTTTTGTGAATGCAACCGAGTCTTACCTTAATGCATTCTTTATATATAAAAATAGTGGAATACTGCATTATGCTGGCCAGCCTAAATCTTGTTTTTCTTATGGAAGCTTTGATCATTTTATATAGACCTACCCTGTGAAATTGAGAATTTGCTGTGGTAAACAGGGACAAATGGGTAACAAGTACATTAATACATGTTCTACATGTTGCCAAATAGTCTATGCATGGTATGATTGCTGCATTCTGCCTAATTTAGATGAATCTGCAAAATGAGTCTGTATTCCCCATGTAGGGTGGGGGGGGGGGTGGTAGCTGCAAAGCTTTAGCCTGTTTCCCTTATACTGGGGAGGGTAACTGTGCAATCTGAGAATGTCTCTCTTACGCAGCAGGGAAGGAGAAACTGTATAACCACAATTTTTGTCTCTTGTGTGGGTTTGGACAGGAAGACCAGAGTATATCTTTTGATCTAAGTACATTCTTCACTTTCTCCAGCTGGTCAGCAGTTTGAGAAGGTTGAGCCTTCCTCAGGGGACCATCCGCAGTTGTGGATTTACTGGGGGGTGGACTAGGGAAGCCAACATTCCCCATTATCAGTATTAGCAGCCATCTGCTTCCTTCTCAATTGTACTGCTTTTTGCAGTTATGTTAATGACAATGTTTATTCTTGATTTGGTTGCAGCATAATATTAAAGCTGTAGCCAAATCAAGAACAAAAATTGACACATTAAAGCTGCAAGACTATACAGTATGCACAGGAAGTCGGAGGTTAACGAAGTAGAGGAACATACACGAGTGAGTTAGTGTTTGTGTTCTCTCTTTCTGGGACTTTTGATGGTCGGAACTGTACTATGGTTAATTAGTTTTCCTGGGAGGGCAAACCAGATTATATTGGTAGGCAGCAGGTGGGGGGGGGGTTGGTGCTAAGGGCAAAATAAGGTCAGTTGCTAAACACTACTCTAACTCACTTAAAAAGCTAATAAAATACCAGGTTTTGCATCAGGATGTATTTTCTAAACAATAAGAAGTATTACAATAATGACAGGCATTACTGACTAAATGTAATTGTCAGAGAAATTACCAGATAATCAAAAAATGATGAGGGACAGAGCAAAAAATATGAAGCAAAATCTGCGACAGCTTAGTGCAAGAATAGGCAGTGGATATATAGGCTGTCTGTGGAGAAAATGATTAGTTCTGCTGATTTTCTGTTATAATGCTGGCTTTGCAGGACTAATGTGTATTTGAGTGAAGTGATATAGAATACAAGCTGTGGCTACTTCTGTGAGACAAAAAAAATACATTAATGTGACTATTATTTTTTATTCTGGGAAGATCAAATGAGATACAGTGGGTAGGAAAGAAGTCTGAAGGCTGTGAATGAAATGATTGGCTCTGCTTTTGTTGTAATTCTAATGTGTATTTGGGTGAAATGAGAAGGAATACAAGCTGTGGAAACCATTTGTTTGACAAAAATACATGAACGCAGCTTCTATTTATTTTATGCTGGCTGGTAAAACCAGATACTTTGGCCGGGCAATGACTATGGGGACTGTTTGTGTATTTGCAGAACTACTATGTATTTCGGTAAAGCAAGCTGGAATGGAAGCTTTGATTACTGTTTGTGTGAGACAAAAAACAGTAATGTAACCATTATTTTTTTAATGCTGGCAAGTTAAAGAGTTAGAGAATGGGCAAACTGTACATCAGCACCCTGAATGGAGAACGAACGTTCTCCAGCAGGGTATTACAAGTAATGCCCGCTGAAAAACGAATCCACTGCCGTGGAGCTCGGAGTGCAATAAAACTAATGGCTGGCATTGCTTTATACTCACTAAGCAGTGCTTTTGCTGTTTAGCGAGGGTAAAAAAAAAAAAAAAAACAGAAAAAAGTGTATGTGTTTGTATGTATGTATGTGTATGTGTTTATGTTTCTGTCTGTGTATGTGAGTGAGTGCGTATGAAAGCAAAAGAGACTGTGTGAGAGATCGAGAGAGGGAGTGAGAGCGATCTTGTGAGAGTGAATGTGTGTATGAAAGCAGAAGAGACTGTGAGAGCGAGAGAGGGCATGAGAACAATCTTGTGTGACTGAGTGAATGCATGTATGAAAGCAGAAGTGACGTGTGTGTGTGAGAGATCGAGAGAGGATGTGAGAGAAATCTTGTGCAAGTGAATGCATGTATGAAAGCAGTAGAGACTGTGTGTCAGAGATCAAGAAAGAGTGAGAGCGATCTTGTGTGAGTAAATGTGTGTATGAAAGCGGAAGAGACTGTGTGCGAGAGATCGAGCGAGGGAGTGAGTGCAATCTTGTGTGAGTGAATGAGTGCATGAAAGCAGAGGAGACTGTGCTGTGTGTGTGTGAGATCAAAAGAGACAGAGAGAGAGAGAGAGAGAGAGAGAGTGCGGTCTTGTGTGTATAACTCTCAACTGTCCAAATTTTTGCCTCATATTTTTTGTCTTGTTCTTTATAAAATTTGTGGTTTTCTGAAGTTTTGTAGCAAATCAATGAGAAGTGAATTCACTACATAATGGCAGGCATTTAAGTTTCAGGCTTTATATCTTTCAGAAAATGCATTATAATACAATATCTTTTATTCTAGCAACTTTCTAAGTTTATAAGAGCAATATTTAAAATGTGTCCCAATTTTTGGAGCTTTGCCCCCCATTATTTTGGCTTTGTCCATATTTTTTGTACTAAGAGGTTGAGAACGGTTATGCTTGTGTGATGAATGCAAGTATGAAACCAGAGGAGATAGTGTGTGTATATGTACGTGTGTGTGAAAGCAGAAGAGATTGCATGCAAGAGAAAGAGAGAGAGAATAGGCTTTCTGTAAAATTGTTGTTTTACTTATTTATTTATTTTTTAAGCACTACATTTTTTATACAAAACTTTGATGTAAAATGGTTCATCCAACACCATTAACATATACTACAGAAAAGTCTGAAACTTAGGTAGGTAGGACCTCGGTTAATATCTCATATGAAGGACTGCACATTCAAAGGCAAGTGTGCTACCTTTCAAATGATTATTTTATCTAATTTTGTAATCTTACTGATATAAGAAAATGTGAAAAATAAAAAAATCTAACGGAGAGATGGAATCAGCAAGTTAAGGAGAGTAATATTATTGAAACTGAATTCCTATCCAAGCCTTGGTGAGAACCGTCACATGGTGGTTCCTGCTCACCAAGTTGATAGTGATGCGTGTATATTGCATTTTATACATTATGGAGAAAACCATGTTAAAAAAAATGGAAAAGAAGTCTAAGTGCACTGCTGTCAGGATTAAAAAGTGCCCACTTGTGGTATCAACACGGGTGCCAAGACTGAAAGGAAAAACAATGGGCCAGATTCAATAAAGCCTACACTACGTGCACACTAAGTGTACACAATATGTATTCAAGAATATTATCACATTTTTTGTGCTTTCTAGTCACTCACAATGATTACGCTAAGTGTACATGTAGTCTGCACTTTGTGGTAACCTTATGAATACCTGTCAATATTTAAAGCTGCAAGAATATCAGTAGGAAAACTAAACTTAGGAGGAAGAAGGTGTGAGTTATATCTGTGTCTGCTCACTCGGAACGATGTACACTTAGTGTAGGTGTTACTGAATCCCTGTGAATGTAGAGTTTAAAGGCCACAGAAGCATTGTTAATAAAGGGCTAAGCTATGCTTTGTGTGCCTTCTCCCCATACTAGAAGGGAGCAGCAACCCACCAAAAAAAAAAAAAGATTTCCCAAACAAGATACATAAAGACAATAAAGTGAGTGGTAGACACTAAACAAGAAATTATTTATTATTTATTTTACATTTGTTGACCGGGTTAGTCTTTCTGAGCTGATAGCCCTTTTTCAGTGGAGACCCGGGGAGAAAAGCTCCACAAATTTACATAGAAATCAAAACATTAGCATTGTAAGTTCCATTTTTTTAAGTTCCACAAATTTACAAAAAAAAATTATATATTATAATTTTTAAGTTGGAAGCAGTAGAGCACTGAAACTATTTACAGAGTTATAGCTGACATTACACTTGTGCAGAAAACAGTATGCAGGTTTATCATACAGCATACAAAGTTAAAAATACAGTCAAGGTAGTGACTGTTAGAGAAGAGGCTGTATAAAAGTACAGAATAATTAGTTAATATGTCAAACAGCTAACACTAAACAGAAATTAAACCAGTAAAGGGCAGAAAAGTAAAATTACATTTGGTGAGGGACAGTTTATGGAGGATGAGTACAGTGGCAAGTCCAGAGACTTTTCAGGTATTCTTTGGTGGCTGTTTTGAATTCATTGAGTTGATTAAGTGATCTAATTTCCAGTGGCAGCTTCTTCCAAGAGATGGTAGGGTGGTAGCTATAGAGGTTTTGATCGGTTTTTGTTCTTAGGTCTATATATTTGTAGTAGGTTCTGGTCTGAGCTTCAGAGAGCTATAGAGGGAGTGTAAAGCAGATTAAAGGAGGCAGGCATGTTGGGACAGAAGTTTGGTTGGTACAGGATAGAGTGGACAATTTGAAGCTGAGGAAGGAGAAGCTGGTGGGTTAATTATAGCCAGTTCAAGTGTTTTAGTGAGGCAGTGATGAGATCTGTACTCTGATTTGCAGTTAATCTGGCCACTTTGTTATATGTATTCTCCAACTTAGGAGAGAGGTTTAGAAGTTGGAAAGGATCTGAGAGCTGTACAGTAAACTTGGTAGGAGATAGGCATGAGAGAGGGATATTTTAGCTGTGTTTGATAAGAACTTTTTATTTCTATACAACAGGCCAAGGTTTTGATGGGTTTTCTTTATACAATTGTTAACGTAAATCAAATTTCAGTTGGTTGTTTATTATGACCCCGAGAAGTTTTGTGTTGGGTCCACGTATTATCGGTGTTTTGCTTACAGAGTGGATAGCAAAAGTGGATTAAAGGTTGTGTAGGTTTTTGGGAAGAAAAAGTAAGAGTTTTTTTTTTTTGTTTTTTAGGATTTAGAATTAGCTATTTTTTTTTTTTAGAGAGCCAGGACTCAACAGAGTTGAAGGATTTCTGGGTAATATAACGTAAGTCAGTGGAGGTATCCGCAATGGAGATTTTTTTGTACTGATCAGCATATTGGATGAGGGTTGACTGATGGCAGGAGATGTAGAGTAGATTAGTAAAAATATTGAAGGATAGGGGACCAAGAGCAGATCCTCGGGGAACACTCATTTTGATAGGGAGAGGAGGAGACAGAACAGAAGCCATTTTACTGACTGAAGTCTGTCTGTAAGGTAGCTAGAAAATCAGGCAATGGTAGAGGTGGAGAAATTAAGGTTAGTAAGTTTGTCCACAACAGAGGGTTGGGAGACCGTATCAAATGCTTTAGATAGATCGAGAAATAAGCATGACACTAGTTTATTGTTGTCTCTAGCCAAAGAAATAGTGTTAATAAAGGAAAAGGGCAGTCGTGGTGCTATGTTTTGGGCAAAAGCCATGTTGTGTGGGGGTGAGCAAATTTTCTTGTAATAGATGTTCAATGACTTGCTTATGCATGCATTTTTCTAATATTTTTGAGAGAGGTGACAGGATTGCTATGGGTCTGAAATTCGTGATGTCAATGGAGTGACCTCCTTTGTGTACTGGTAGGGTACAAAATTCTTTCCAGACAGAGGGGACTTTAGATTCTGAGACTGACCGGTTTATCAGAATAAAGACTGGGAGAGCTAGAGAGTCTGCTGCTATCTGAAGGAAGTAGGGAGGCAGATTATCAGCAGATGCAGAACAGGGCTTTAGTTTATGAATAAGAGATTTGATATAGCTGGTAGGTATTGGTATAAGGGAAAATATGTTAGCAGGTGTCTGACTGGAGGGTGGACCTGGTGGATATTTCATGTCATAATTAGAGGAGGCAGGACTTATCATCTTACTAACGGATTCAATAAAGTAGGAAATGAAGATAGTATCAGTATCTTGGGGTGCATTTGTTGGGCAGAGATTAGGAGATGAGGGGTTACCTGGGTAAGTATTTGTTTTTCTGAGTGCCACAATTTCTTTGGATTTAATCTTTGTGATGTGGGTGGGTTATTATAGAAATCTGTTTTGTCTTTATTTATATGTTTTTGCAATGTTCCTGAAGTTCTTTATATTTTTTTTGTGCAAAATCTTTTATTTCTTTTTTAAGAAAACATATAAATTGAGGATAACAATGATAATTGATAGGTAGTATTATGACCACTGAATACATTGATGATTAATAAAACATAAAAGCAAAAGAAACTTAAAAAGTTCTTTATATTTCTATAAGTGAATGGGGAGCTTAGTTTTATGTTTTGCTTCTGTTATGTAATAAACGGAGAAATTCCACAGACAGGATGTACTGCAAAAACAAGAAAGACGTTAAGGAAATAAAAATGCTTTTACCAGAGAATCTGTTTAAAGCTGTAGATGAAATTTTAAGATCTTTATTAACGCAGATCAGAGTAAAGCAATATCTAGATAAAAATGATGCCATATAAAAAATCTGAAACAGAGGAAGAGCTACAAAAAATAAAAGAACATGAACCAGAAGCTATCTCTTGGGCAAGAAAACGATATCTGAAGTGGTGCAATAATTATGCAGAAAAGAAAGCAGTACTAACTGCAGCTCCAAAGATATTAAAAAATATATATAAGCAAGACATCCACGCATGGTACGTTTTACAAAAGAAATACATTCATAAACAAATAGTTCAGTGATGTGGAAAAGCTGCAGATAAAACCTGAAGTGCTGGAGCAAGTGAGAAGTAAAGTGATTAGTGTGAGGAGTCAGATACAGGCGATAGCACAATATGTTGAATTAATACATCTTCAGAAAAATGATAGAACACACAAGGCTTGACACTTGTAGAAAAGATATACAACAAAATAAAATTTCCAAACCTTCTGCAGCAGACCTAGATGAAAGTCTTGTTAGAATTGCAAAGCAAGGGAAACTGTAGAAAAAGAAAGCAAAGACACTTTTAGCCAAACAGAATGATCTAAAGGATGACCTGCTTGATTTTATAGACATGGGCAGGCATATTAAGATGTTAAAGAAACAGACTACAGAAAGTTACTAAGGCTCAACCCTGGGATTCAGAACGAATCCCACAGTGGTCACTAAGATGTCCAAAAGGGACTTTTCTGTGATCAAGGAAAATGAGATTCAGTAACATGTTTACCGCAATGAGGAAAGACCGTATTAGCAGCTAAACTGTATGCCTTTGAACTGCATAGTGTTACTGATGGTGTAATCAGCACCTTCCTACAGTAATCACCTCTGGCGGTCTAAGTATCATGTTGGCACAGGCAGCCTCTCATGCATTCTCAGCCACACACACACACACACACACACACACACACACACACACACACACACACACACACACACACACACACACACACACACTTCTATCCTGTCCCGGAGACTACAGAATGCCCCGATGTATCTTCCTGTTCTGGTAAATCATGGATGACTGCAGTTAGTCAATAATGCCAGACATTAAATCATAGATGTGTGCAGTCAGTCAAAAATGCCTGACATTAGTTTCATTCTTTTATTGTTCAGAAACTGTATGGTTTTGGAAGAACTATTGCTCTAATAACTTCTTTACTGACCTGGAGAAATATTTAAAAAAATCTCCCAATGTCTCTAGTGTTTCTCTCAGCTTTGTCCAGAATCCTTGAGCATGGCTGTTGAAAGGTATGGAACCCCTCCACACAGACATCCTTCAACCCTCTCAACTGCTCCTGATTTTACAGAATGTCTGATTTTGCTTTATAACTGCCTTATCCTTTGTAAGTCATGTACCATTACCAACAATCAAAAATACCAGACATAATACGTTTCATAATTTTTATTACTTAGAAAATTCATCCCATATAAAAGCTCCCAGTAGCACAAAGGACTAAAGTACTGTTAATGAGATGCTTCAGCTGCTAAGAGTAAAGGGTTGGAAGCTCTTTTTCCTGTTATCTATTTTTTAAAGTCACTTTGGGTAATATTTAAAGAATATTCCTGGTGTCTAGTGCTAGTGCAAAGGACTAAAGCTCTATCCAGATGACAAGTTGTTTTCTGTCCAAAGAATACAGAGTTAAACACTTTTTCCCCCTTTTTCATTTTAATGAGTCAGGTTAATTTTAACTGAGTAACCCTTGTATTTTGTGCTACCAGCACATATGTTGTCTGTTGCAAAATTTGTTGTTCTACTAACTTTACAACCAGATTTAGGGCGATATTTACAGGGTGTCCATGGTGCTTAGCGTTTTCCCCCAGCACAAACATATTTTATGCTGCAAAACTGCTGATGTCCTTACATTCACCACTGCAGTATTTATAACTTATGGGATTCCCTGCAGTGAAGCCCATCGTCTGGCCAGCCTACCATTGCTTAAAGGTATGCTGAATGTCACCTAAACACTCCTTGCACAGCATAGGGCAAAAAGGTGACATTCAGGCATACCATCCTCAGAACTTCTTTGCCACCAGTCTGAATGATATTTTTAACTGTTGTTCTGTTTGCCTCCATCTGTTTTTTCTGTATGTTGGAATTCTGGGGATTACAGATTCCTCATAAAGACTGCCACGATAAGTGCCTTTTTTGCCTAGGAGCTTCTCACGACTATATGTCTTGTTCGATTTGTCAGGCGTTTGTCCCGAAAACCCTCCATAGTAGGCTTTCTTCTCTTTCATTGCATCTTTAGAACCAGCATCTTAAGCTTCTTGCTAAAGATAAGATACTATGGATGGAACTTCTTGCCCCAAGAGTCAGCCATCAGGCTGGAATCATCCTCTGTCCAGCCTCTGCCGGGTGTTCTCCTGAGGTTGTTACAAACCCAGAAACTTGCCTGGCTGTGTTATTGGATTTCTCTGCTGTGTTCTGGGTTGGAGGTCGATGAGGATCTGGTGGATAGCATGCCCGTCAAGGCTTTGAAGGCATCCATTCTGGGTGCTAAGGGGGAACCATGGTTGATTGTTTCCGAGGGGTCTAGGAGATTCCACAGTTTCTTCTAAGGGAAGGAGATCCTACTATGGTTGTGGAATGCCGTCCTGAGTCACAGCCTTCTCATTTTTCTAGGATAGACGTTCCTTTAAAAAAGAAACAGAAAACTAAACATGTTTCTTCTGTTCCTATGGATCCACAAAGTGAGTGGCAGGCCTTTACAAAGGGGTAATTTAATGCTTTACTGTCATTAAGGCCTCCTCAAGGGGTTTCGGTTTCTGCTCTTTCTTGGTCCTCTTCTTCACCTAAAAGGACCAGGGAAATTACTTCTTCTGAGGAAGAGTTGGATTCTGATGAAGAATCCCTTACTTATTCTGCCCAGATTCCTTCTCCTTTGGACTATGGGTTTGAGGAGGAGGAATTTAATAGTCCAGATAATCCTACTGAGGAAATTTCCGTTGGGGACACAATCTCTAGGATGATGGAATTTTTAAGTGGGATTGTGCCCAGGTTTGTGATATCCATAAGAGGCACTATAAGTTATTGCAGATGGAATCTCCTAAACCTGTGGCTATTCCTCCTGTCTTGGCTGCTTTACTGGATGTTGTTTCCAATCCCTCTAAAGCACCTGATTCTCTGTCCCTGCTCCTAAGAAGTTGGATAGGCTTTACAAGGTGCGTGAGGATCATTCCTTTTTGTTCAAGTGTCTTGCTGCTAACCCATCTGTGGTGTCTGCCGCCTCTGATAAGCTGTCTTAATTGCTTCCTTCATCCAAGTTACTGCCTTTTGACAAGAACAGCAGAACCATGGACAGGCTGGGTAAGAATGTTTATACTTCAGCTACACTAACTTTTAGGGCTATTAATTATCAGACCCACATATCCAGATATGTGTTGGCTCTTCTTTCTCAGGCTTGTCAACTTCTTTCTAATCTTCCAGACTTTCAGAGTAAATCTTCTGCTCTTTCCTTACTTGGGACTTCCTCTCAGGTAAGTTCATCATTCTGTCAAATGTAGTTATGATGCAGCAGATGCCTCTTCTAGGGCTGCTGCTTTTGGTTCTGTACTGAGGAGGTATTCTTGGTTTAGGCTTCAACCTTTATCTGATGATATTAAGGCTATGTTGATGGATGCTGGATAATAAACTTTTGTTTGAGGAAGTGATTGCTGGTTTGTTTATGTCTCCTCAGGACAAGGGGAAGGCCTTACATGAGCTTAAACATACCTGTTTCTCCTGCGCTTAAATTTCAGACAAATTACCCTTCTAAGCCAGTGTTTGTTCGTAGGCAATTTCGCCTTCCTGCTAAAGGTAAAAAGGTGGTAAAAGGGCTCCTTCTGCTAAGGCCACTCAGACTGCAGGGATTCAAATGCCTTCTTTTCCTGACAAACCAGATGCTATCTGACTATCCATCTGTTCCCAGCCACATTCTTCTTTCTCTTCACCTTTCTCTTTCTCTTCCTATTTGGCTTCAAATCGCCCAGGATTCTTGGGTTCTGTCAATCATTTGTCAGGGGTAATGCATAGTGTAGATTTTCTCATCCTCCTTTTATGGGCATTCCTCAGCCTCCTCGGGAACAACTTCTTTTTTTTCCCAGAGGATCTTTGAGATCGCTTGTCTCAGGGTACTTACTATTCAAGAGGTGTCTGTGTCCCAAAGGGGGAAGGGGTTTTATTCAAGAATGTTTCTAGTGCCCAAAAAAGAGAGTACTTGGAGACTGATTCTAGACCTCTCTCATCTAAACACTTTTATGAAGGTGCCTTCCTTTCGGATATTGTCAATTCAGATCATGTTTCCTCTCTTGCTCTCTCAGGCCTTTCTGGTGTCTCTGGATCTCAAGGATGCTTATCTCCATATTCTGATCTATCCTTTTTAAAGGACGTTTTTGTGTTTCTCTGTTGCTTCCTGGCATTTTCAGTTCTGTGCTTTGCCATTTAGCCTTTCTACTGCTCCAAGGGTGTTTACCAAATGCCTCTCTCCTTTGATTCCTTTTTGCAGGCTTCAAGGGATCCAAATATTTCCTTACTTGGATGACCTGCTGATTCAGGCAGTCTCTCTCCAGAGATCCTTTTGCAAAATATTCATTTTACCATTTCTCTTCTTCAGAGCCTGGGATTCATGATAAACTTCAAAAAGTCTTCCCTGACTCTTTCTCAGTATCATGTCTTACTGGGTTGCAGGATTCATATGGTAGCAGTGCTGGCATCCCTGCCTCCTCCAAAGGCCTTAACTCTCATTTCTTACTTTCAAACTCTTCTTCCCCTGGCCTCTATTACAGCCAGGGAGTTTCTGAGAGCTCTGGTTTTCATGGCTTCCACCATTCTGATGCTCCCTCTGGCCAAACTCCACATGATGAAGTTCCAGTGGTTTCTGAGGTCGGTGTGGCTTCAACATGCACATCTTCTAGATTATACAGTTCCTCTTCTCCATTGTCTAAAGAAGGAACATCTATGTTGGATTCAGTTCAGAAATAGTCTCTGAATCCAGGGCTCCCTTTTCATCCTCCTCTTCCCTCTCAGGATCTGTTCGCAGACACTTCAGATGTGGGATGGGGTGCAACGTTTGGCTCCCTGAAGGTTCAGAAAGTGTGGTCAACTCGTCAACGGAAGGAGCACATCAATGTCAGAGATGATGGCTCTTATGCTGGCTCTTCAGGCCTTTTATCCTCTTTTCTCTCTGGGACTTCTCAAGGTATTCACAGACAATACCACAGTTATGTGGTATATCAACAAGGATCTAGGACTATTGAACGGAAGTTCAATAGTCCGAATCCACAATCACTAAACACACTTTAACGAAAGCGCTTTCAGCAAAAAAGCACTTTCATTAAAGTGTGTTAAAAAAAACAAACATTAAATTTACATTTTTGCAGTGGGGCAAGCCCCCCTGCATCCCCCTATTTAAATATTCTCACTCCGAGGTCGCACTACAGTGGGGAAAGGGAATTTTCCCTTATCTGCACCATAGTACGACCTCCGCAACAGGCATACTTACGCGAAAGTGCTTCTTCGGTGAAAAGCACTTTCACACAAGTATGCCCAGCCGAATCTGTTTCGGTGATGTTACCGTTCGGGAATCTGCATGGATCCCATCAACAAACAGGAGGGGACAAGATCGATCTTACCTTTTTTGCCAGCTGGCACTTCTGGTATGGGATCTGACTGTCAAGTATTGAGTGACTCTTCAAGCAGTTTATATTCCTTCAGATCAGAACATTGTGGCAGACAATCTGAGCAGGTTCTTCATTCAATCCCATGAATGGATGCTTCACAGGGATGTGTTTCTGGACATTGTTCACCAGTGGGGTACTCCTCAAGTGGATCTCTTTGCCTCCCCTCTGAACAGACAACTTCCTCTGTTTTGTGTCAGAGTCCCAGGTCCTCTGGTGTGGAAGGTGGACACCCTCTCATTTTCTTGGAAGGGGAGGTTTCTTTATACATTCTCTCCCCTTCCTCTCATTCTGAGAGGCTCCCAAAATCTTGTTGGTGACTCCCTTTTGGCAGTGACAGCACTGGTTCCCTCTACTTTTGCATCTATCCAAGTGCAAACATCACAAGTTACCTCACCAGATGGATCTACTCACACAAGACAAGGGATCTCTCATCCATCCTCACCTATTCACACTTCAACTGACATTGTGGGTGATAGGGTTTGATTCCTCATAGACAACATTTTCTGAGGACATGCTACAGGTCCTGCAGGAGGCCAGGAAACCTACTACTAGGAAATCCTACTTATCTAAATGGAAAAGGTTTTCTATTTGCTGTCTCTCTCTCTTAACCTGGACCCACTTACTGTGGATGTTCCTTTGGTTCTTTCTTGTTTGTGCAAGTTGCTCAATGCTGGTTTGGCCTATTCTTCTATTAAGGCCCACTTATCAGCTCTTTCTGCTTGTCTGCCTTTAAACTCTTCTCTTAGCTTCTAGATTTGAGGCTAAGCAATTTCTTAAACGCATTCTTAATATTAGACCTCCCCCTGGGATCTTAATTTCATTCTGGAGAAACCGACTCAGGCTCCTTTTAAGCCTGCTGTTTCATCTTCCTTGCAACACTGTTCTTGAAAGACAGTTCTTTTGTTAGCTCTTACTCCTGTTAGATGGGTGTCTGAGTTGCAAGCCCTTATGGCTTATCTGACGTTTTTGCTATTCCATGAGGACAGGGTGTCCTTGCGTACTAATCCTTCTTTTACACCCAAAGTCGTTAATGAGTCTATTAATCTGCCTGCTTTTTTTCCCTCTCCACATTCTGACAGTGAGAGGGTGCTGCACAACCTTAGACATGCATAGACAGCTCAGATTTTATTTGGATAAAACTAAAGCTATCAGAAATTCTGATCAGTTGTTTGTTTCCTTTCATCGTAGGTCTTTTGGATTGGCTGTTTCCAAGCAAACTATTTCTACTTGGATTTCAAAGACTATTTCTTTTGTTGCACTTTTCTTGGTGAGAGCCTTCCTTCTGTAAAGGCTCATTCTACTAGAGCTGTGGCTTCTTCTGGTACTTTTTTCAAGGGCTTAGACACTAATTTTATTATTGAAGCAGCTATCTGAACTACTGTGCATACTTTAAACAAACACTACAAGCTGGATGGTATCTCCAGAGCTACATCTGGTTTTGCTGAGGCCATTCTTCATGGCTTCTTAGAGGACTCTACTGCTGCTTCCTCCTCCCAAGTTAATCCTTGAGCTTTGGCACTCTCCCATAAGTTATGAATACTGCAGCAGTGAAGGCAAGGACATAGTACAGTTGTATAAAATCTTACCACAATGGTAGATGTCCTTGCCTTCACCGCTGCAGTATTCACTCTCTTCCTCCATCCCCCCTAGCCTTTTTTCCTTCCTGGATGTGCAGGTTCTCTTTGGTTTTCCTTAGTCTGCTGTTCCTACTGGAGCAGTCAGTTCTGAGGATTTTTCACCTGAATGTCACCTTTATGCCCTGCACTACACGAGGAATGTTCAGGTGACATTCAGCGTACCTTAAAGGAATGGTAGGCTTTGGTAGACTGGCCGGACAATGGGCTTCATGGCGGGGAATCCCATAGGTTATGAATACTGCAGTGGTAAAGGCAAGGATATCTACTGTTATGGTAGAATTTTACACAAGTATACATTTTATTAAATTTTATTCTGGAGTCTAGTAATCCTCATTGCCCTGTGCATCTTTCGTGCTGCCAAACTATTGTTCTATTGGGCTCCCTAATGAAATGTCAGCATTCGAAATGCTGAGTGCCCGAAAGATAAAAAGACAGAAAACTAGGAGAAGAGTGAATCTTGAAAAATTTCTCTTCCCCTAAAACTTTTTTTGCAGGGAGGCAAGCCCCCACTGCATCCCCAACAGCCCCCAAACTTATATATGCCAACTCTGAGATCACCATACCACAGAGAAAAAAGAATATTCCAAGAAATGGTATCTCAAAGTCTGCTCTTTTGGCCATTCAATCTCTGTTTCAGGACTCACTGCAGTGGGTCCCATTTCAAAAGGTTGCCATTCTGTTATCTTTTTATTGATTTATTTCCTGACATTTTCAGCAGAGGCCTGGGGAGTAAAGCTCCAAAGGATTACAATACATTTTAAGAACAATATTTTTTTTAGTCTTTAAAAATAATATAAAAACAAATGCAGTTTAAATAATTATACCAAATTATACACAATATGAAAACATTGGTTAAGAACAGATACAAGTTACTGTATATAACAAAGATTTAATAGTTGGAGAAATTGTATCCAGTTTATAAAGAAATTAAAGGTATGTTAGTATAATACAAATAGGAAATATAATACGAAGTGAGAGAAAAGCAGGCTTACTGTATATTTAGGGAGAAAGCTAGGGGAGAGAAGTAGATAAAAGTAAGAAAACTAAGGAAAGAGAGTAAGGAGATGTAAGGTATAAATAGGTATTTGTTCATGTTTAGGGATATAGTTTATCCTGCTGTTGAGCAAGAACAGAGCTAGCTTTTGGTTAGGAACATGGTACGAGTACAGACAATACCCAGCAGATTTGATAGGTTAGTGGACAGACAGAGGATTTTTTGTTCACTGGATCATACTGAGCGACTTAGTTGCATAGAATGTTATTTAGTGCCAGACAAGCAGATGGATTCTGGATAATTTTGAAGGTGGTAAGAAGCTCTGGTAGTTATGACCAATTTAGTCTTTTTAGTGCTATACAGTGCTGGCTTCTGAAAGGGGTATTTGCTAAAAATTTAGCAACTTTGTTATAGCATTGTTTTGATTTGTTTGTAATTCCTGAATTTTAGTAAGTTCAGGAGCTCCATAAAAAAGGGTGAGGAAGGGATAAGTAGTGGCAAGTGTAGCTTTGTGTCACTAAAAACGTTTTTGGGTCTATGAAGCATCCCTAATTTTTGATGAGTTTGTCTTATGCAATTTTGTATACGCAGGTCATCCTTAATGACTTGCTAAGATAAGTGACTTCAGTTGTTGTATTATCAAGAGAGAGGACTTTGTTTTGTTTTTGCATGGGAGAGGGATTTGAGGGAAAAAATACTAGTTTTTTTAGGGTTGTGCATGAGTTGTAAGTTAAAAAGCCATGTTTCAGTTGCTGTTAAAGCTTCTTGAATAATTTTTTGGAGGTGTGCCACATTGTCAGATGTGCAAATAAGTGTTGAGTCATCTGTGTACTGTATTAGCGTGGCCTGTTGTGTTGATATGTGGAGGGTGTTGGTAAGAATATTAGAAATGGGGACCAAGGATAGAGCCTTGTGGTACATCAGTGGTCAGTGGGAAGTACAGAGAGAAGGCAGAGTGCCATTTTAATATACAATATTTAATATTTTATATCCAAAAACATAGTATTACTGGGAGAAATCTCATATTTAAATTTTAAAAATGTAGTAGTCCCATTAATGTATTCAAAAATATCATTACAACTACACTGATTCCCAAGTCATCCACAAACCACTTGTAAAAACCTATATGACTACGAAGAGGGACTGAACATAGGTTTAAATTCATGATTTTGAAGGTGGCTTATTTACCACTAAGTGGGGAGGTATTAGACTTTTAATTGAGAATGAGGAGATGTGGTGGATTTTAAGAATAAGAGCTCAAACACCACCAGGATTAAATGGAACTTTTACTTTAAAACCATTGCTTAAGTATTTAAATGAATGAGCTTAATGATTTTCATGTGATTTAATGATGATTTTATATACTGTTAATGTTTTAAGTGATGTATGTTCGCCTGAAGAAGCCTGTTCATAGGTTCATAAATAGGTACTAGGCTATCGGCCCAAGGGCCTACGTAAGCCTAGCCAATGAGGTTCCCTGGCTTACACCACCCAAGAAAGTTATTTTCCTGTGCCACTGTCGAGCAGACACAGAGGTGATCCCCGGGGTGTATTTCCCATTTCCCATCCACTCATCAAGATTTTTCTTGGAGTGCTAATGAAGAACTTTGCTTGACATAGATGGGTAGCCTGTTCCAGAGTATGGGAAGTCTCTGGGAGAGGAATCTATCCCTCCAGCATGTCCTGTTTATTGTGGTGACAAGGTTTAGGTCCCTAGAGCATGTAGCTCAGAGGGATTGGGATTTCTTTAGGTGTAGCATGTCCAACAGCTCTGGGTTTGACATAGCTTTGTATGTTAGGCAGAGATCACCTTGGAGTAGGCGATATGCTACAGAGTAAAGCTGAAGTTTTTTGAGGTGGTCAGTGTAGGGCATTTGTTTGAGGCCAGTAATCCTCTTTGTGAGGTACTTCTGCTGCCTTTCCAGCTGCTGCAGATGTCTTATGAGGTACATTTCAAAAGGGGCATTGTACTCTGTTTTAACTTGCACTAATTAAATTTACATCCTTTTTGGTTTCCAGTGCTTCATTTGTTTGAGCTTTATGCTTCCCCTTATTCCATAATATCTTTAATTGGATACCGAAGAATCTTATAGATTAATCTATTAGCTTTAAATGATCTTTGTATGGAGCTAATGCAGTGGTCTGAGATATAAATAGTATCTTTGGTAATAGGAACATTTTTATAAACTGTAACCTTTCTTCAAAACTTATTGTCTTGTTCCACTTGCTAATTTAATTGCTTATTTCTTCAATTGCTTTATTATAATTCTCATTTTTAATTTCATAGAATACTTGGGTATAATACTGAAGAAATATTGCTATCGGTGGAGAGTCCCAGTCAAGATTAAAGTGACAAGGGGAAAATAGTACAATGTTTCTTATATAATAGAAGTAGGAAATCTTGATTTCTTTTCATTAATGACTAATCCTAATATTTCCACAAACCTTTTTATTATTTTATATAATTATTCCAGAGAAAAAATAATTCTGATAATAGTCAACAGTATATCATTCCAAAATACTAACATTTTAATTCACAGTTATCATTTAATTTTATTCCTGTAATGCTGTTATTCTTCCTTGTTGCCAAAGCAATAGAGTCAATTGCCAGTGCAAATAAGAAGGAAGAAAAAGGATAGTATTGTTTAATACCTTTTGAAATAAGTAGTTTGTACAACTGAATGAAATCAACAGGAGGTTCAAATATATCTAAACCAGTGAATAAATAGTTCAAATTAAATGAACCAAAATGCCTTTTCAATGTCTTATCTAATGAAAGCTGATTCAACTGTATTGTAACTGGTTACATATAATAATGTTAAGCATTATTTTAATGTCTTATATCTGCCCTTTTTGGCATAAAGCATTCCTGATCACTGTCAATTGTGTCTGAAATGTTGGTTTTACATCTAAGAATAGTGAAATAAAAATATTACAATCCATATTTAACAAATAAATGAATATTTGTTTTGTTTCAATTGTGTGATTACTGAATATTTCCAAGATGGGATATCTTTTTATTTAATTAAATGCTTGCTAGTGTTTCATGAAATTATAATAATATGTTTAGAATATTTTTATAAAGTTCTAGAATAATTCCCTCTATTTACAGAGCCTTGTAATTTTTCAGGTCTTTTTTTTATCTAAGTACTTCCTGTAAAGTTTTCAGTAAAGACTAACAAATTCATTCATAATTTTTCCAAGAAGGCAAAACTGTAAATGATGTAGGATTAAACTTGATTTAAACTCTTATAATTCTTAAAATTATACAAAATGTCTTCAGTTTTGGTTACTGATCTATTACACTTTTCAGTTCTTAATAGCTTGTACATGGTTGATTTTTGATTTATTTCTGCTTATTAAATTATGCGGCTTTTTTGGTGTCATTAAATATCAACAGACTAGGTAAAGTCCACAAACCAATGTAAAAAAAGATCCCAAAATGAAGAGACGTGCTTTCAAAGCCTGAACGCAATTTATTTTGTATTAACAAGGAAACAGCGTTTTCGCCACTCACACTAGGTGGCTTCTTCAGAGGTAAAAAAGAGCGCGAACAAAGCGCTCTTTAAATACAACAACTAATTAATGCAAATTGCTAATTAAAAGCAACAACCTCTTATTTTTAATTTTCCATACAAGAGTAAAAACAACATATTTCAAATGAATATGCAAACACCATTTTGAATGTGGCAATAAATCACTTCAAAGCAGCCACTTTATACTCTGCATGTATACAATATGTAAAAACATAAATGAAAACATATGAAGATACCTATACGTAAATAAAAAGTACAAAATATACAAAACCTACACATAATTAAGGTATAGGTATCAACCTATTTGGGAAATAACTTGCAAACCAAAAATTACACAAAGACCAGCCCTACAAAAATACATCATCCTAAAAAGGGCATTTAAGAATTTATAAGAAGTACAAAACCTACACGCAAGTAAAATATAGGTGTCATCCTATTTAAAAATACTTACAAATAGTAAGTTCCGCAATAGACAACCCAACAAGTGTACACCGTACTAAAAAAGCATTTGGCAAGTTATAAAATGGCATACATGGTAAAAATGGTAAGATATAGAATGGGAAGCTAAACCTTATCTCATATACGATTTCAATTTAAGATAAGGGGCAATGTTACAACTTTCATTCAATCCAGTTAAAAATAAGAAGAGCGAAAATGCATTGGCCAAACATATTTGTTCTTCTCCAGGGCATGCTTTTGCTTTTATGGGAATTGACCATCTCCCACCACCTCCTAGGGATGCCCTACTGCTATTATGCTAGAAACTCGGGAGCTTCTATGGCAACTCAAATTGGATGCATTTAATCCGCCTGGTTCTTCATATGTTTTCATTTATGTTTTTACATATTGTATACATGCAGAGTATAAAGTGGCTGCTTTGAAGTGATTTATTGCCACATTCAAAATGGTGTTTGCATATTCACTTGAAATATGTTGTTTTTACTCTTGTATGGAAAATTAAAAATAAGAGGTTGTTGCTTTTAATTAGCAATTTGCATTAATTAGTTGTTGTATTTAAAGAGCGCTTTGTTCGCGCTCTTTTTTACCTCTGAAGAAGCCACCTAGTGTGAGTGGCGAAAACGCAGTTTCCTTGTTAATACAAAATAAATTGCGTTCAGGCTTTGAAAGCACGTCTCTTCATTTTGGGATCTTTTTTTACATTTTTTTTACATTGTGTCATTAAATATGGTAAAAGTTTTAACTTTTCTGATAAGCATGATCTTATATAATAAAATACATGGTCTTATGTAATAAAATATTTTGATATTTCTTAATACATTAACTAAATCTCTAAATAACTCATTTTTTGGAGTATAGATTTAGATGGGTATAGATTATTTATTTTTAATCATCTTTACTGAAATATCATTTATGACATATGCAATCCTAAATTTATATAAATGAAAATAAACATATGTAGATTATGTTGTATTATAATTAATTCTTAAATTGCCTTATTTTATTCTTGTACCAAGTCATTATTTTCTCATATAAATAATACTTTAGTCAATCCCATATCATTAATCTTCTACTATCTTTGTTATTGTTTATGAAAAGTTATATTTCTGTAACTAACCATTTTTGAAATTCTTCTAATTTTGTTATAGCAACTGGAATTCTACTAACCACTGCTAGTTTATAAAAATACACTGACAAACTTAAAGCTTTAGGATCAGGGAATGGGTGAGCAAATATTTTAAATTTCTTTATTTTAGAATTTAGTTCACAAGAGAAATATTTTGTCTGTCACAGATAGTGTACCAGAAACATAAGAACAATGCAAATAAATCAAAGTTATCTTTTGTTAAAAAAACTTTAAAATTTAACTTACTGATCCATTTTTTTTCAAAATTGTAACTGTCACTGATATCACTGGATCTTTCACAAAACTAGTTTCTGAACAATCAAAAATGCAATTAACATCTCCTCCTAATATTAGGCTACCCTTCATATTGTTTAGAGTGAACTTTAGAGATTTACTAACACTTTTTGTTCCTTGACCTTGAAAGCAATATAAAATCAACAAAATTCTGGTTTGATATTCTGCTACTGTTATCACAAGCATGTTGTATTTATCATCACATGTAAACAAAATTATAGGCACTATCATATTCTCTTTCTGTAATATTGCTATATGTCTTCCTTTGTTTTCAAAAGAAGAATAAACCAAATCTCATATTTTTCAAATCTGTATTTATCTTGTTCCAAATGCATTTCTGTAAAATGAAGATCTCTGGTTTGTTCTCATCTATTTAATAAATGAATCTCTTTTCTGTTGACTAGTCAGTCTAAGTTTTAAATCAGTCTTTCATAAGTTTTATTTATGATGAAATTAACATCTATAATTATTAATTTAAATCTAATAAAACATCAAAAATTCCTTCAATTTTTTAATTATATTTATTACTGTTAACCATCTTATTAACATTTTCCTTTTTCTATCAGTATAAAGACATGCAGGTAGGTGCGAGCATTTGTGGGTGTGCCTTCTTTGAAGGTTGGGTGCCAGGCTGGCAACTCGACACCATAAAAATTTACTGCTAGTCATTAGCAGACTGGCATTCTGCTGTGGCGATCCCTAACTGGGAAATGCCAAAAGACAGTTTATATCTGTTGTAAAGTACATAAAATTAATCTATTACAATAAACTTTATAAAAATAATGTATTCATTCTAAAAACATTCTTGGAATTTTGATATAGCTAGTTTGATTAGAAATATCCAGTCAAGCTTCCTTCTAACTTACTCAATGACCCAAAATAAAAAAAGCTCTCCTCTGAGAGCTTTTGCAGAAAATAATTAATTTTGATAACATGAGCATGTTGGCAAATTCCCAGTATTTTTCCTTTTAACATGTCCAGGTAAGGTTATGTTTAGGGTTAGGGGAGGGACAAGATCAGGGTTAGGGTTAGCGTGCAGTACTAAGGTGGGCAGGTAGGCACTAATACATCTGGAAGCAGTCATTGTGATGGGAAGGTAGATGGAAAAACAGAATTCTATAGTCTTTGGAAATTACTTACCCAACAATCTTGAGTGATGGCCATCCATGTAGGTGAATAGAGGGATATACAGTCCAGATGAAACTGACAAAGTTTAGGGATGGCAAAGTGTCTGACCAGGATCTGCTGTCCCTGACCTTGAAGAAGCAGCAGAAATTGTATCGGAGTCATCTGCTTCTTTTGGCTACTTGTCCCTCCTCCTCCTGCTCCTTTTGGCTGAAGGCTCAAACAATGAAGCAGAAGAGCTGGACAACATAGCATCACTCATCAAGAAAGACAACCTCTTCTTTTTTAAATAATAGTTGAGGGTCGTTGGGTGGCTTGTTAGTTTCTTAGGAGCAAATCTCTGACAGAGTTTTTAAGAGTTTACATCATACTAAGCCCCTAAACAAAACAGACAACTAGAGTTTTGACTATGGTAAGAAATCTCTCTACTAAAGTTGCACTTTCCCTTTTTTGAGACAGACATTATACAAAATTGTCACAAAAACAAAGAAAATGAAGAAGCAACAATCTTCAGTGCGGTACATATTTTCTGGAGACACTGAGGCTGTGTCAAATGAAACAGCAGAGCTATCTGCGATGCTGACAGTTGTCTGAATATACAAACACATCAAGAAATTTTGGAAGATGCTATGGCCATATCCTCCATTTATATCAGCCTGCTGGCATGTGCCTAGGGCAGATGTACACTTCACAGAGGAAAGAGCCTAAGTTTTGACAGGCCAGTCAGATGGATGGGGTCTTTGCAGATAAAGTTGCAGATATAAGAAAAACCTGTAGCAATGATCTAATGAAGAACATCTAGGAATAAAATATGCCATGAGTTTCCTAGGATTTCCTGTATAAACTCACTAGATAAAATTTTCCAAGTTCCCACCAGAAGGAGAAATATACTGAATGTTGCCTTTGCCTGTCCACCTCTTAATGCTATCCCCTCCTTTATGAAGTGTGATTACCAGACTATCACCTTAACCCTCAAAATTCATACTAAATTCTTACACATTCAATTCTTTTCAGGGACTACTCAAAACTAACCTTATTTATCTGCTAACATTAAGCTTTGTCCCCCTTCTGATTCGATCTCTAAGGTCACTGTAGTTTCCTAGCAGTTTTACAGCCATCTTGGTGAATGAACAGATACATCACTGTTTTTTAGGCATACATATGCTAGGAATTTCAGGGATAAACCTTCTATGGTGGTACTGCCAGATTAACAAACTTTATAATAGCAGAGAAAATTAGAAGGTTAATATATTTTGTCACCATCAGTCAGCAGAAAGTGTATAAAAGCAGGACTGCAGAGATCTTAAATGAATCATTAAGAGCAGTAGAGCTGAATATTAATTTAAGATTGATAAAACTATGGTCATAAGGCTTTTAGGAGAATTAGAATTAATGCCCAGTAATGCACCAAATGCAAAATTATTATACCAAAGCCATAGAAAATGACCTGGCTGACAAATTTAGTTCAGAGTTTTTCCCTCCGTTATGTCCTACTAGCCCATCTCTTGAATCTTTTCGACAATGGCCCTTCTGTTATCATCACAGACTAGATCATGAAAGCTATTACCAAAACTAAAAATAACATCTCAATGGTCCTGGACAATTTACCAAGCTAACTTGTTGCTAACAAAGTATGTTATTGCTGATCCCTTTCTCAAGCCTTTTAATCACAGCATCTCCTTAAGTTATGTGCCTGATCTCTGGAGAAAAGTGGCTGTGTTGCCTCAACATAAGGGCAATGTTGTAAATGTTCCATGTAATTATTGTACCAATAACCTCAACAGCATTTTCTATAAATCAGAGAGACAAAATGTCACTTGTCTAGTCAGGATACAATAGACGAGACTTTCTGGGTTCTGTTCAAGCAGCTTTATTATGTATAAACACATCAGGATTGAGGCTTATTAACTTCAGCTCAGGTAAACTTATGAACAAACTAGCTATTACATTCATACATGCTCACTCTCTGGCTGCTCTTCCAAAATGGCACCGAGTATAATACGTGCTTGCTATTTATAGATGTCTGTTCAGTCCTTGATATGCTTTTAAAGACACAATACCCATACTCGGTTCTACATCCTCCCTCTTTGAGAAATAAGTCAGGCAATGTGGAAGACATTAAAGACATGCAATCAATATAAATAACTCTCTGTCATCCAATCATACAGAACTAAATACACATATATACAGTTAAGTCTAGGTAGCTGTGTATTTCGGTCTAGGTCTGGAAATATGACCAAATCATGTGACATAAAAGTTAGAATCAGATTTAGCAACTGGGACCGTCTCTGCAGAATGTTCAAATTTTGGGACAACAGGAACATCATCAGGAATGGAAGTAGAAGTTAAGGCATGTTCTGGAACAGGAACATTGTCTAGGTTAATCTGAGATCTAGAGTCTGTATCACAGGAACAATGCTGTGATATTGATTCTGATACAGGAAAAAGAAGTCTGTGACTTCTCCAGTACACCACACCTTCAGATTCTACAAAGTAAGATCACAGCTTGGTACATATAGCAGTAACTTGACCAATCCAGTCAAAACCTTTTGCCGTGTGTATCCTCACTGTCTCTCCTTTTATCAATGGACAAAGAAATCTGCTCAATTTATCATAGTTGGACTTCTGGAAAGAATGCTTTCTGAATAGTTGAGCTCTAATTGTCTTGTTGTTCTTAGACTTAAGACTCAACAAACTAGAACTGACAGGCAATGTTGTTCTGGTTTGCCTAAATAAAGTCTCTGAGCAGGTGAGCCAAGTATATTATCATGGGGTATGTTTCTGAGATTAGGTAAATTCAAATAGAATGCAGAGAACAGGAGAGCCAGCACCACCAACCGATCAATATACCACAAATCTTTATTAAAATAGTTTAAGTTCTTTCGTCAGGGTTACAACAAAGACTTCATCAGAAACACATCTAATGAATTACCAAAGTTTTAAATACACTTTCAAAATCACCACATGTTAGAATACAACCAATCAGTAACCATTAGTTAATCAAACCATAGTTAAGTTAAAGCCACAAAACACTACACATTGCATAGAAAACTAGAAAATAACCATATTAAAAATGTTATAAAAATGAAAAAGTTTTTTATACTTCTAAAGACTTCAATTTCAATATTCTAATTGACACATTTTCGTTCAAACCAGGGGTGGTGTATGCATTTAATTTAACTTGCCAAAGGAGTTCTTTATATTCTAAGTTTCCATGGTCCACTCCAGGGGTCCTCCCTTTCCATGTCAATGCCCATAAATAAAAAATTGTGGTCAGGGAATTTGAAAATGTGCTTCGCTAATGAATTGTTGGCATTATTTTTCCTGATGTCTAGTGCATACTCGTAAATCCGTTCACGGAACTTTTTCTGTGTCTTACCAATATAGAAACTGGTACACTTTTCACATAAAGCAATGTAGACTAATCCAGAAGTGTTGCAATGAAAATGAAAGGGTGGTTTAATTGTGATATTGTTTATTTTTATTTTCTCACCTACCCTTATAAAATTACCACCCCTGGTTTGAACGAGAACATTAGCAGTATATTGAAACTGAAGTCTTTAGAAGTATAAAAACATTTTATTTTTATAACATTTTTAATATGGTTATTTTCTAGTTTTTTATGTAATGTGTAGTGTTCCGTGACTTTAACTTAACTATGGTTTGATTAACTAGTGGTTACTGATTGGCTGTCTTCTAACAAGTGGTGATTTTGAAAGAGTATTTAAAACTTTGGTCATTCTTTAGATATATTTCTGATGAAGTCATTGTTGTAACCCTGATGAAAGCGCTCAAACTATTTTAATAAATATTTGTGGTATATTGATTGCTTGGTCATGCTGGTTCTCCTGTTCTTCTCTGCATTCTACAATTCAAGTGTTTTGTGTTGGTTCCTGCTTTTTTTTTGTGGTTAAATTCAAATAAACATCGGTACTGTCACACTTTGACCTCTCAAGTAATTGCTTTGCACTCTGCACTGCACGTTCAGGTAGTCCATTTGATTGTGGATATTTTGGACTACTAGTAACATGTACAAAATCCCATACTTTTGCAAATTTCTGAAACAGCTGACTAGTAAATTGAGTACCATTGTCAGAAAGAACTTTGTGTGGACTACCATGGACTGAGAAATGATGTTTCAACTTGGTAATCACAGAAGTGGACGTTAGGTTAGGTAATAAATCAATCTCAAGCCAGTTTGAATAAGAGTCTACCAATATCAAGTAATGCTGATTATTCCACTTGAATATATCAGTGGCTATTGTTGACCAAGGCAGTTAAGGAACTTGACTTAGCTGAAGTAGCTCCTTCTGCAAATGTGGTTTAGTACTACTACATGCTGAAAAAGATGAAAGCACTTTATCAGTGTCTTTTGCTAGAGAAGGCCAAAATACTAGTCTTCTCGCCCTTTTGTTGGTAGATTCATAACTTGGGTGACCATGATGCAAAATCTGTATATAGCCATGTTGTAAGGAAGCAAGAACAATTTTAGGACCTTTGAAAATAATGCCATCTTCCATCAACATCTCATCTCTATAAGGAAAATAAGTTTGCACCTCAGGTGGTACAGTAGATTGCTTTGATGGCCATCCAACATTAATGTAGTGGCTGAGTTTTTCCAAAATTGGATCAGTCTTTGTATGATCTCTCATCTCATTAAGTCTCACTGTAGAAAAATTATGCACTTCCATTATGTCAAAGCCAAAAATTCTCTGTATGAAGTTGTTCCATTATAATCCTGGGCAATATGGATAAGGTATCAGCCAGATAAAGAAGTTTGCCTTTTGTATAGACCTTTTTGAAGTTGTACATTTGCAATTTGAGCATCATTCTTTATAATCTTGCTGGAGTGGAATGCACAGGCGTCTTTAAAATAGTAACTAGAGGTTGGTGATCAGTTTCAATCTAAATAGCTGACCACAGATATAATCATGAAACTTGAACACGCAAACACTATTGTGAAAAGTTCCTTCTCAATTTTGGCATATTGCATTTCAGTTTGGGTAAGAGTTGGCTACAGGTCTGCCTTCTTGAAGAATGACTGCACCAAGACCAAATTTTAAAGCATCACAGGAAAGGGTTACTGGTTTATTAACATCATAGTATCTTAATGTAGGCGGGGTAGCTATTTTCTGCTTAAGGTCTGCAAATGCTTTCTCGTGCTATTTCAACCAAGACCATGTAACATTTTGCATGCCATCTCTCTCAAAGGTGCTGTCAACTCACTGAAATCTGGTACAAACTTGCCTAAATAGTTGACTTTACCAAGAAAACTTTGTAGAGCTTGAACATTATCTTGTTCTGGCATCTCAAGAATGGCTGCTTGCCTAGACGGGTTTGGTTGCAAGCCAGTGCTAGTAAATAAATGACCTACATATGTAACTTCTGGTAGTTTGAATTTGACTTTAGAGGACTGAGCTTTAAGTTTACTTCACATGCTCTGTAGCATAATCTGAAAAAATTTGCTCCATTGCACAGTGAGACTTCATTTGCAAAATGTTATTCCAAATTAAGTCCTCAGGAATCTATATCTGCCACACGGGGTACTGAAAGTGCTCAGTAATGAGGATTTGCGATCAAGCATCACTTGTCAAAATGAACTCCTTGTATCTAAGACAGAAAAAACAGGTGTATTCCGTATTAGGGGTGCAACTTCTTCAACTGTACACATTGGATGATGTGGTCTCTTTAATGCTCTATTGAAATCTCTTGGGTCAATACATATTCTGATTTTATCTGAGCCTTTTTTGTGGGCTGCTACCATGGATGACACCCATTCAGTTGGTTCTGTAACTAGACAAATTACACCTTGCTGCATCATTTTATCCAGCTGAGTTTTAACTCTATCCTGCATACCTATCAGAACTTTCCTTGCTGGTCTGACTACTGGACTGACCTCTGGGTCTAACTTCGTAGAATACACAACTGGAGGTTTGCCCAACTTTTCATCAAAAATGTCAGTATACTCTGAGAAAATGGCTTCAGTGAAATTGGAACTAGGACATGTGCTTACATGATGAACTTCTTTGGTAAAAGAAAGTAAATTCATTCTCAAACTGTCTCTGAGACCCAATAATGACCACACAGGTCTCCGGACTATATATAATAACAAGCTGTAACAGTTCTTGGCCAAATAACATGAAAGTACCACTGAGGCTTCGGTATGAATTTCTTCACCTCCATAAGCAACAAGTTTCACACAACCGGTCACACTGAGTTGTTCATTAGCTCTCATTTTAGCAAAAGTATCTACTGACAAAACATTACATTTTGAACCATTGTCTACTTAAGACTCGGTGGATTTAGCAGTGATCTGGACAGTGCAAAACACTTCATATTTGTCAATAAATTCACTGCATCAACCTTTTTGCCAACTACTGATGCACCATCTACGTAGAAAGTAGACTGTTGCAACTCTACTTGATCAGTTTGCTTTCTTGAGTGACCCTTCTTTATAACTGCGTGAGGTTTACTTGATTTGCAAAACTTATGAAAATGATTCCATTTTTTACACTTGTACCACTGCTGACCAGATGCTAAGCATTTCTCTTTTTTAGACTCATGGTTGGTACCACAACTGTGACAGTTAACAATAAAGCTGGACTTGGGTTTTGCTGACTCATGCTTTTACTGCACTGAGCCTTAGCATGCTCCTTTCTTAGAATTTACTGGAAAGCTATGTGGTTTCCCTGGTGAACCAGCAGAGGCTATGGCTGCCATGTGCATAGACCTGCTTCTACTTGCCACATGTTGCATGCTATCTACATTTGCTCTGGAGCCTACTGAAACCATACTCATCACTTGTAAGTATACTTGTGTACCCTTCTGTAACTTCATGAATTTGACAAATGTCTATAGTTTTGTTCAACGTTAAATCGCTGTCACAAAGCAAACTCTTTCTCACAGCAGCACTATTAATACCATACACAAGCCTGTCTTTTATCAACTAATCTTTTAAGTCACCGAACCAACACATCTTGGCTTTGTTTCTCAGGTCAGTTATATAAGCTGCAGATGTTCCCCCTGGTTTCTGTTCTCTTGTGTAAAACAAATGCCTCTCTAATGTAATATCTGTCTGGGGGGTTATACATCTCTCTGAATTTAGGCTTCAAACACTCAGGATCTTCCCTTGAGTCAGCCTGTACTACAATATGACGGTTTCAACCTTCTCCTTCATATACTGCTGGTGCATACACAAATGAATGCTCCTTTTCTATGGCCTCTGACCCAGCTAGGTTTAAAAAAATGAATACCCTAGTGCATGCAGCTTTGTCAGAATAAGCTGCTTGTATAAAATATTGTACTCTTGCTCAAATATTCTACAATTCTTTGCGATATTCTGATCAAATACGAGTAGTGAGGGCTTCTAAAATCCATCTGCCATATTAACACATACCAGTGAAGGTTTTGTAAATATGTATGAATATACACACATATACATGTGCCAAAAAATTATGCCAGTACTCATAACTATGCCCAGTAGCACAACATGCCCCTGAATAACTGAACTTTGCGAGATACGTCTCCCAGGCACTATAATAATATTGAAATCACCATAATGCAAGAAAACACCTCTTATTAGTATGAGAAACATTTCAAATAACTGCACTGTGCGAATGAACTGGGCAGGAGAAGCTCAGAGTAAGGCACACTTCGAAGCAATTGCACTTTGCAAATAAACAATACATAGCACACTGAAACTTCCTCAAAATGGCGGTACTTTGTTAAGTATCTCTTTACAGTGCAAGACATAATCTGCAATGGTGGCACTTTGCGAATAGACACACTCAGCACAAGAAACTTTTCGAAATGGCTGTACTCTGATTGTACTTTACAAAATAGTTGTACTTTGCATACTAACAAAGTCTTAAATGCACAGTAATAAGCACACACTGTAAGCACTTTTACACACTTTGAGATACCTGAATACAATACAAAGTCATAGTTATGCCAAGCACAGCACTTTTGCCAAAACATATGCAGTCACCTTGCTTCATTTATACTTGATGTGCCCTTTTTGCCCTTATTATATTCGTTTTGTTCGTTTAATCTCTTTCCATGCCCACTGTACTTTTCTTGTGCCGGTTTAACTCTAAACATGCCTGTTTTGCTTTAAACACACTCTCTTTGCAATTCTGAGGTAATTTCTGACCCTTTATATACTTTCTGCCAATCATTTTATCAAGTAACTTAATCTTAGACATTTTGTTTAATCAATAAAACTTTCATGCCTTTCGTTTGTTTAATAATGCAGTTTGAGCCCTTGTAATGCTCTTTTATACAAAATAAACTGTTCATGCAAGTTTTCATTACCTTTTGTTCTTTTCTGACTCTTTTTCATGCTTGTTCATTCTTATCTCTGCAACTCATCACTCTGAATATCAGTCTCTGGCATCCCAGTTCTGATACCATGTCACTTGTCTAGTCAGGATACAGTAGATGAGACTTTGTGGGTTCTGTTCAAGCAGCTTTACTATATATAAACACATCAGGATTGAGGCTTATTAACTTCACCTCAGGTAAACTTATAAACAAACTAGCTATTACATTCATACATGCTCAGTCTCTGGCTGCGCTTCCAAAACGGCACTGACTATAACATGTGTCTGGTATTTATATATGCTCATTCAGTCCTTGATATACTTCTTTTAAAGACACAGCACACACATTCTGTTCTACACAGAAATAGGATCTGTTATCTCATTAACAATGAAATGGGTAAAGTACCAATACGTGACCCTAATTAGAACAGTTTTGTGAAGGTTAGGTCTTGCTTCCTTAATGTGACATTTGTGACTTTTGGTGTGGCTAAAGTTATTGATGGGGGTCATTCTGTCCATGCAGCTTATTTCAACCTTGCAAAGGCAGTCAATAAGATTCCTCATGCAGGCAACTTTTGATGAACTTACCAGTTAAACATTTACCACTATATTACTCGATGGGTTATTAACTGGTCTGGCTCTCTTATCACTAGGGAGATCCTCAGGGCTCTGAGATGGGTCCCCTTCTCTTTGGCATTTATGTCTCTGATGTGAAGACAGATAAGCAAGGTTTATGGCTGATCAAATTTGTGGATGACCGCAGACTATTTGACATCACTAACTCCCCTCTACAGACTCTTAAGACTCTCCAGTAAGTTCTAGGCAGAGTTGACCAATGGTGTTCTGACCATGGCTTTACACTTAACATAAAAAAGTAATGTAGGCACATTCTTAAGACAATTCTTTGTCACTGCTTGTCCAATAAACAGAAGACTGCATACAGTCAATAAAGTTAATTAGAGAGTTAGTTAACAACTGACTGTCCTTTAATCATCAAGCATCACTTGCACCAATGGTATTGTTTTATTGCCCCAGTAATTATGAAAGGTATATACTCAAGATCCAAGTGGTCTTATTCCCCCTGTATTCCTCCCTTATTAGAATTATCACTGAATACGATGCTCCACTGGTATGTATTGATATGCATCTCACCCAGCACCCTGTGCCAGTACCATAAATCATCACCCCAACCCCTCAAAAAAAGCACTTTACTATATTAAGAAAGCATATTACAGTTAGATCCACACCACCAACTCTTCCACTGAATAGCAACAACAACAAAAAGAATAAAGCACTTCAGGTTATTACAGTTAGAGCCATGTCTTCCACTGGCTCTTCCACTGAACACCACATAACAACCAGGTGGCCAGATGTACAACATGTCCACCCCATCTCTTGCCACAGCCAAGGTCCCATTTCTATGCCTTGTCCACAACCCTCCTTTACCATATTTTATTAAAAAAAAATCTATATTTCTTCTTTTAAACTGTAGGAAACATTGTTAATGTTTATACCCTGCCTGCAAGGAATACTATTTCACTCAGGTTTTAGTTTTTTTTTAAAAAGACGTTTTTTTTTTTTTACTTTTAAAGTAGCAAACTGCTTGCCATAATGTAACAAGTAGTTGCTACAGTTCAGACCACACATGGAGCACAACAGTGCTTAGGTTTGACCACAAATGCAGTACCGACTTTTAAAAGTTGGTATTGCATTAAAGATCCATCAGAATTGGCTGAAAGTGTCCCCCCCAACACTTTGCACTCCGGGCAGCTGACCCTTGCACCTCACCCTAGCTAGGCTACTGATCTCACCAAACATATATCTCAGCTTGAAAGACCTCAGTATTTCCTAGCCAAGATAATCAAGGAGCTAGGCCCCCTTAGTTATCCAGACAGATAAAATATTTCATATTTATCCATTTCATACAGATTCCTATGTTGGCATCTTTTATTTGCCTTTCAGGCTATGAAAGACATTGTTTTACTAAACTTCTCCACCTCAGAACTGCTGATAGTGCAGAGAACTCTCACCTAACACTGCAACATTAACAGGACTTCTTGGAGGAATAGAATCATTACGCAGAGGATTCCCTACCAGTAGGACAGACTTCCCTTTCATGTTAAATGGTGCTAGTTAAGCACAGATGATTGGATGAGTTCAAATATATTTGCTACACAGATTAACAGTTTAGATCATATCAAAAGATAAATCTGCTGGCTATACTTTCTAGGCTACATGACTAATTAATGGTAGTAGTATGACACAGTAGCAGTACATGACTAATCAGCAGTAGTATGACACAGTAGTAGTACATGACAAATCAGTAGTATTAGTATGACATAGCAGTAGTACATGACTAATTAGCAGTCGTAGTAGGACATAGTACTAGTACATAACTAATTAGTTATAATAGTATGACACAGTAGTAGTACATGATTAATTAGTAGTTCAGGCTACCTGGCTAGGATTAACACACACACCTATGAACTACTGAGCAAACATGCTAGAGCAAAGAAAAAAATGACATTCAAATGTCAGGCATCTGAAGGCAATCCTTCATTAAAATACTTCTACTGAGTAGATGAGTTAAAAAGAATGTATCTAAATAAACATACCTATTTAAATAAACATACCTGAGTTTGATAAGACAGGTGTCTCACGAGATGTATATCCTACGACTCCTATTTTTTCCATACCAACATTAAGTATTTTAAATGGAACATAGTAGCCAGAAATAGACGGTGCCAGTTGGGCATCTGCTTTTATGTTAGCACTTAAAATGGGGAAACTAAAGTTCACATCAATAAAAAATGGGTTGATCAAACCATCTACTCCATTGTCAAATTCATGATTTCCCAGAGCCTAGAGACAAAAATGAAACAGATAACAGATGGTTAACAACTCATACAGTGGAGGCTTGTTCCATTACAACAAACAAACCACACATTGTCAGCTGAAAAAAAGAAGTTATGTCTTACCATAATGTTCCATCTGAGTTGTTGATCTTCTTCCATTCATCCCTGATGGGTACAGTTCCGAACCCTCGGAACCGAGTCGGCCAAATACCAAGCTAGCATACACCAAACTCTCGAGCCACGCTACTACCCACAATGCCCTTCATCCCATACCTCAGATTGAGTTTGCAGAACATATAGTAGAAACATATATTAGAAACAGAAATAAAGGCAGAGGCCATCTCTGCGCAAAAACCCTAACACACCAGAATGACCCGAAGATCCGCCAAGAGCCCTTGGCGGGGGAAGGTGGGAGGGTGTGATGAATGGAAGAAGATCAACAACTCAGATGGAACGTTATGGCAAGACATAACTTCTTTACCTGAAGCTGTTAATCTTCTTCCATTCCTCACTGATGGGAACCTTCTTCCATTCCTCACTGATGGGACCAAGTTCCTAGCTACTACAGAATCTGGGTGGCCCTCATGGAAGAATATTCCGGAGTACCATAGAGCGAAAGGCAGCTCTTCCCCTGGAGATCAGATCCAATTTGTAATGCTTGATAAAGGTATGGGGTTTAGCCCAAGTAGCGGCTGCACACATATCATCCATGGAAGCCCTAGCATGAAAGGCGACAGAAGCGGCCACAGCTCTAGTGGAATGAGGTTTAATGTGGCCAGGAGCTGATTCCTCCTCCAGAGAATAAACAAAGGAGATGCAATCCCTAAGCCATTTAGACAAGGTAACCTTAGACACTGCTAATCCCATTCTAGAGCCCGCAAAGGCAACAAAAGCTGATCTGACTTACGAAATGACTTTGTCCTGTCCAAATAAAAATGTAACTGCCTGTGGACATCCAAGGAATGGAGACAGTATTCCCCTTTGGTATAATTAGGGAAAAACACGGGCAACTCAATGGACTGATTAATAGAGAATTCCGAAACCACCTTGGGTAAGAAAGTGGGATTGGTGTGAAGTGATACTCTGTCCTTATGGAAAATCAAATAAGGACTCTTAATGCATAATGCTTGCAGCTCTGATACACGTCTGGATGAAATAACCACCACCAGAAACAAGGTCTTCCAGGACAGAAATTTCACATCACAGGATGTAGCCAGCTCGAAGGAAGGTAGAGCCAAAGTTTGAAGCACCCTAGACAGATTCCATAATTCCACAGGTTGCCTAATGGGAGGTCTAGAATGAAAAATCCCCTTCAAGAAGGTCTTACACAGATGAGAATATATAATAGGAATGCCGTCTGAACCATCATGGAAATTGGAGATGGCAGCTAGATGCACCCAAATCGTGGATGCAGAAGCCCCGTTAAGGAAAAGATTGGTCAGGTATTGAAGAACCGTAGCTAATGGAACAGAGACAGGATCCAAAGACAGCTCTTGTGCCCACCAGGAAAAGAGTTTCTACTTGTCTTTATAAAGTTTTCTGGTAGAAGGTTTATGGGAGGCTAAAATAATTCGTACCCGAGAAGAGAGTGATTCAAGCCTGGCTACTAACGGAAATGGAGCAACCAAGCTGTCAGTTTGAGCATGGTCAGAATTGGAGACGACAACCCTTGTGGGTGAGAAATGAGATCCTGATGGAAGTCCAGGATCCAAGGAGGTCGGAGCAGGTGTGGCTGAAGGAAGGGGAACCAAACCTGTCGAGGCCAGAACGGAGCAATGAGAATCATTCTGCTTCTCAATCGAGTAGCTTTCCTTAAGACCAGGGGTATCAAGGGGATGGGAGGATAAGTGTACAGGAGACCCACGGGCCAATCGTGAGCCAGAGCATCTCTTGAGGACACCCAGTGCGGAGGAAAGAGGGCAAAGTAGCTGCTGCACTTTGTATTGGAGAGGGAGGCAAACAGATCTCAGCAAGGCCGGCCCCAGCGGCTGAAAATTTCCTCCACCACTCTTGGGTTGAGAGACCACTCATGAGGAAGCAGAATGCATCTGCTCAGTCTGTCCGCAATCACGCTGGAACTCCCCGGGATGTGTGTAGCAATCAGGAAACGGTTGGAAGCTATAGCCCACTGCCAAATTCTCATAGCTTCGAGGCAAAGGGGATAAGATCTGGTCCCTCCCTGCTTGTTGATGTACCAGACCACAGACATGTTGTCAGACTGGATAGCAATCGGTCCAAGAGGAAGAAGAGGATGGAGAGCTTGTAACACCAGTAACACAGCACTGAGCTCTAGAACATTGATATGTAAGTCGACTTCTAGAGGAGACCATGTGTTTGAACAGATTTTCTCTGAAAGTGGCCCCTCCACCCTATCAGGGAAGCATCCGTAGTCACCGTGGCGTTGGGCTGAAGAGGTTGAAATGGGTGACACCAAAGACTTTCATTCATTCTCATCCACCAGAGGAGATCCTGTTTGCAGAGATCGGTGATGAGGATTAATGCATTTAAGGGGTGATTGTGTATCCACTGAGTTTGAAGAAGCCACTGTAACAGGCGCATATGAAGTCTGGCCAGCGGAACAATGGGAATGGCTGCTGCCATAGAACCCAGAGCTTGCAGAACTTCCCTTGCAGACACTTTCTTACGGTAGAGTATCACTTGCACTTTGTTCTCAGTCTTAAGAGCCTGTGATGAGGAAGAGATATTAGGCCGAGCTGAGTGTTGAACATAGCCCCTATGAATTCCAGTTGTTGTGAGGGCTGAAGGTTTGATTTTTCCCAGTTGATAGTAATACCCAGAGACTCCACCAGAGACAGTGTGTAGTGAAGGGTCCTGGTCAGTAGACGCTCGGTGGGGGCGGAGAGGAGCCAATCGTCCAGATAAGGAAACACCTGGAATCTGAGAAGTCTCAAGTGAGTGGTCACCACTGCTAGACATTTCGTGAACACTCTGGGGCCATCGAGAGACCAAAAGGCAGGGCTCTGAATTGAAAATGACTGGCTCCCAGCCGGAAGCGCAGAAGTCTCCTGGAGCTTTTGTCCATTTTGATGTGGTAATACGCATCCCGGAGATCTAGAGGGCACATCCACACACCCTCCTGAAGGAATGGAAGGGTGGACTGAATAGTGACCATGCGGAACTTGGTCTGTATCACTGACTCATTCACATGACTGAGATCCAGGATGGGCCTCCAGTCCCCCATCTTTTCTGGCACCAAAAAGAGTCTGGAGTAGAACCATAATCCGCACTGATCTGGGGGGACCTGTTTGATGACTCGCTTTAGAAGAAGCTTCTTGATTTCGGAAGCTGCCTCTTCCCTTTGACTGGGCAGTATGTCGGGAAGGGAGAATTGAGGTCTTGGAAAGGATTTGAGGGGAATGTGATGGCCTCTGGTGATAATTCGCTGGTAATGGAGGACCAGGCTGTTTGGTGCAGAGAGAAACGCGCCTCGACTGCTTCCGGAGGAAAGCAATCGGGCAACGCTTCAGGAGGCTGATAGGGTCTACCTGAGAAAGAATCTCTGGTGCCCTGATTCTGATAACCCCCCCCCTCTGCCCTTAAAGGGGCATCTTCCACCATCAGACCCCTCTCTGCCTCTGGAGGAGTCCTCGCCATGTGCGTCACGAAAGAAACCTTGCGACTTCTTGTGCCACAACTTTCCACTCCTCTGGTTCCTGGAGAAGGAACGCTGAGGTTTGGAGAAGGGCTGGCCCACAGCAGACAAGGACTTTTCATCCTGCTCGCACCTGGCCAAAGTATCCTTGACCTTAGGACCAAAGAGCGTGGAGGGCTCAATAGGGGTGTTCAAAAAGGAAGACTTGAAGGAATCCAGTAGGTCAGAAATGCGCATCCAGGCATGACGTCGGACAACCATGCCAGCACCTGCTGCTCTAGCTGCTCCTTTGGTTGCGTGGGAGAGCAACCTCATGGAGGAATTCGAAATTGCTTCAAGGGTGGCAAGTTGGGAAGCCACTTTGTCATGTGCTCCATCAGACACTTGACCCACGAGGCTACCAGAGAGTTTGGAAATAAGGTCTCTCTGGAGTCTCTTAAAGTGTGCCAGGAAATTCAACGAATGTACGGCAAAGGTCGCTGCAGCAAGAACTCGCTTCCCTAACCTGTCCACCACCCGGGACTCCCTGTTGGGAGAATGAACAGCAGGACTCTCTTCCGCCAGGTCCTTTTTTGTGGCCGCCGCCACCACCACAGCATCTACTGGCAAGCCTTTCAACAAATGGGGTTGATCCTCTGGAGGAGAAAGTACCTTGTCTAATCTCCTGGGGATAGCATCTACTGAATCTGGACTCTTCCACGCTCACTGCACAATGAATTTGACCAACTCATTTGCAGGGGGGGGGTCACCTAGGAAGTAGTGGGTCGGGAGTGGAAAGCTTGTAGGAATACGGATTCCTCCAGGGAAGGGGTGGAAGATTTCCAGGTCACCCCCGCTAACTCAAAATTTCCAAGATATCCCCAAAGGAAACATCGTCAGGGGGTGATCTAGGGGAACCTTCCCCATCATTGTAATCCATATCCTCAGTAAGGGACTCTTCAGGTGAGTCCATGTGTTTTCTTTTGCACACCCTCTTCCAAGGGGGCTCTTAAGTGGGGATGTCCGAAGAGGCCTTGGAAAGGAGGGTGCTTTGGATTAGTGGTCCCCTGCTAAGGGCCGACGATGGCTGAGTTAGGGGGGGAACCAAAGGCGGAGCTGAAGGAGGGGGGATTGCTAGCCGCCGGCACCCTTTCCATAATCCGGAAGGCGGGCCAACCCGAAGAGGGATGGGAGCCTGGAACCGAGGAGGACTGAATCGGAACCGGGGTCACACCCCGCTCCAAATGGCCCACCTCCGAGATTGGAGATTGAGAAGGGTTCGGTGTGGATATAACTCTCGGATCCGACACAGGAACCGAAAGGACCGTCGGTGCCGGGGCCGAAACCGAGTATTCATCCCCCAAAGCAAGGGGTTGGGAAAGGTGGGATGCTGTCGGAACTGACACCCAGCAGGGCTTAGATGCTTCAGGCATCATTGTAGTCGGTGCTGAAGGAAGGGGTCCTATTGAAAGCAACGGGCAAGGGGGCCTTGGAACCGAAGGAACCCCAGCAGGAGAATACAAAGGAGTCGAAGGAGGAAAAATCCCAACACCCGGAGCGGAACAGGGTCTGGAGATTCCTCTTGTCAGTACCTGATCAATGAGACGAACAATGTCTATTTCGGAAACGCTCCTGACAGACCTAACCGATATCCCAGAAGGGAATTCAGGCCGGTCCAGAAAGGGACTGTAGGCCTGGCCCATGGTAAGGAAAAAACGGAGCCGAGGATTCTGATTTGAATTGCGTAAACGGTAAGGTCAGCACAGAGAGGGGGCTTGAAGCAGAAGTCACAATCGAGGTAGTAGTCAATATCGGATCCGAGGTCATCGGAGCTGATGTCTGTAAAGGTGAGGTTGGTGCCGAGGTGTCCAGAACCAGACTGGTCAGAACCCAAGTAATTAGAGGTTCAGTAGTCATTGGGGCCAAGCCCAGAACTGACAATTCAGACTTCCCAAAAACTGTGCTTGGCGCCGAAATCGGTGGCACCGAGGCAGCGAGCTGATGCTCGGAGGAAGATCTACAGGCCTTAGATCGATGGGTCTTGCCCCTGTCACCGGCCGGTGAAGAGGGGTCTGAGTGGGGACACTTCTTGTCCTTGACTGGAGGGGTTGAGACTTCCGCAGAAATAGCCAACAAGAAAGGAGAGGAAAGCAATCCTTTCAGAATCGATTTGTTGCACCGTTCATTCAACGTCCGTTGACTAAAACTCGCACAAATATCACAAGGGGGAGTCGCAGAAAGGTGCGAAACGCCCAAACAATAAACGCATTTAAAATGCAAGTCACTATTCGGTAATTTACCACTGCAAAGTGTGCAGTGTTTAAAACCTGAAGTACCCTTTTTCTCTGACATACTGGCACTCACTCAGACAAAAGGAGAGAGAGAGAAAGGCAAGACTACCAGCAATGGTGTGAAGAATTACCACGAGGATGGTAAAAAGTAAGGAAAGGCAAGAAAATACCAAAAATGGTAAAAAAAGGAATACCTGTGGATAGAGCTAGACTATGAGAAAGACACTAGTAGAAAAATTAGTGGAGAAATACACACTTTATATAAGTCAAAACTACTTAGCTGGAGAGCTTGGTGAAAAAGCTGCTATATGGCTGCGCAGCAAACGAGATCTGGGGTATGGGATGAAGGGCATTGTGGGTAGTAGCGTGGCTCGAGAGTTTGGTGTACGCTAGCTTGGTATTTGGCCGACTTGGTTCCGAGGGTTCGGAACCGTACCCATCAGTGAGGAAATTTCAGAAATTGTGAGTGAGCTAAATAAATTAGTCCGGTGATTAAAAAACAAAACAAAAACGCCATTTAGGTCACCCACGGGTTTAGCATGATGCAGTCTCAGCAAGGTATCAATACGCTGGTGTAAGTGGCTGAGGTACTATGTAGTAAGCTGTAGAAGAACACACTAAAATGTAAGTGGTCAACATGAAGAGGCCAGAGAAGGATACCATGCACCACTTCAATCCAAGACACACAAATAAGCTTTTACTTTTTTAAGATACACATATTTTTTAATTTCATTTTATTTATTTAACTTGCTAACTAGACAAACAAGTTAGTCTTTTAGAAGCAATTCTAGCTATGACCCTAGGTATCAATGAAAAGAGAACAATATAATATTTACTACAGGTTTACAAAAGTAACATGAAAGACAGAGGCTTACAATAAACATGCATAGAATGTAAAGACATTAAAGCACAAATTATAATAACAGAATGAATTAATAAATAATCACTGTTTCAAAGAACAGTGCCATACCTACAGTTAGTTGCTAACTTCATGAAGCAGGTTTGTAGACTGCACTGTTGAATACAGATACAGGTAGCTCATAACAGTCAAAATGTTGATACAGAGTCTATACTGTCCCAATTACTTGATGTATTAACATCAAGTATGCTTCTAAATAAAGGTTATTGAAAAAGAATGAATTGATGAGAGATGGACAGACACCATGGGTCACATACAAAGACATTTTTAAACATGAAAAATAGTAAACCTTTAGATGAGCCTTGGACTACTCCTGATTTAATCAAAAAAGAGTTAGTAAGGGTACTTAGAGCATTAACCATCAGATGCCTACAGGGCTGTTAGTAAGAAAACTGATACATCTCTGAATGTTGCTGGTATTTCCACTGATGTCAGATGCCTCCATTTTTGTAAGTGTGATCCATAAAGTCAGTGTAAGTGGGCCCCCCCATTAGCTTTTCAGTATCTACTGCATGTTAAATTTTAGTTAACCGTAAAGTATAAGGCAACAGCAGTGATATGCCCTCCTCTAAATATGAATTATGGTTGGAATAGAATGTCACTATTTTTCAGTGTGTCATTAAACTGTCTGTCATGAAAGAGGTTACTGCCAACACAGCCATCTGGAATTTTGTAAATAATTATATGTCATTTGTGAATACCAACATGATTTATATAGGCTTGTGTTATAAATGTATTACAACTGTATGTGATGTGTATATCAAACTGGTTTGTACAGACATGTTAAAAAGGTATTTTATAAAGTTTTTGTGCTTAAAATATAACCACAGTGTGCCCTGATGGAAGAGAACAGAAATGTACACTCACTATTTTAGCTGTTTAAATGTATTTATTTTAACAGTGGACACTGGAATACCGGGGGGTAACTTCAGAAAAATACCTGAAATTAAATTACTTTATAAAGGACGATAAATAACAGAAACCACCAAGAAATGAACGCTCCCAAACCAGTCCCCGTGATTAATCTTGAAAAAGTAAAAACAAAGGCAGGAGAGCAGACCTATGCAGAAAGGCGTTGCACATGAACAAAACTTCAGTCCAGTAGACAAGAATTCTATACAACTCCAAGAAAGTCCATAAAAATCCAATAAAACATTTATTTGGTATACATAGCAGGTAAGCGCTTTCGCCAACAGGCTTCCTCAGACCATTAACAAAGATCACAAACGACACTGCTCTTTATATAGCTCATCAATTAATTATGCAAATAATTGATGACATTACCTACAATAAAATATGCTTCTAAAAGAGAAATTTGACATACAAACAAATGTATGCAACATATCTTCCATATTATATCAAAATAACAATAATACTAAAGGTATACTTAAATAAAATAAATAATTAAAACACATATTATCTCACAACTAATTTCCTATTCTTCAAAACAGGCTTAAGAGAGATTTTATCATTCAAACCTGGGTTAATATGTGCCCTAAGCTTGATGATCCATCTCATTTCAATTCTTTCAGTATAATTTCTAATATCTCCTCCTCTCATATTAGGTGTATTAACATGGAGGACCATAAACTTGAAAATATGTGAATTATCCATTTCATTAACATGTTTAGATAATGCATTAATACTAGATTTAATACGTATCTGATATAAGTATTCTCTAATTCTGTCCCTAAGCTTTCTGTCAGTTTTACCGACAGGATGTACATTGAGCAAGATATACTACATGTTCTGCATTACAATTAGCTTCCACACCACTTATAAAGCATTGAGAGGTAACTGGATGAATAAACATATATTTTCAAGTATAAAATTACAGAAGTTACAATTATTACATGGAGAGATATACATTTAGATACAGAATCAAAGCTGTGAGAGTAAGAAATCTTATTGTAACACAAAAGTCTATATAAATTCTTATTCCTAAATACAAAAAGGGGTTATCACCTACTACCTCTTTAATACATGGGTCAACAGTCAGTACCCCCAGTGTCTCTGAATAATGTCTTTAACATTCCCAACATCATGTGTAAAAAGTAAAGAACATTTTTGAACAGAATTATTAATATTAGCAGTAGATGTTGATTCTTGTCTTGTCTGATAAGTATTAATACCCATATCTGAAAAATATGGACAGGCTACATCAGACCTGTTATCTTCAACCTCTTTAGTCCCATCAAGTATTTCATCAGGTCTATATGACCTAGCTAACAATCTTGCTTTTAAATCAATCAATTCCTTTTCATAACCCTCTTGAGTGGGGGGGGGGGGGTGTCTAGAGGCTCTAAGAGCTTGTCCCTTAATAATGTTTCTAAAAACATACCTGGGGTGCATACTCCCCCTATATAAAGTACAGTTTTGTACCTACCATAAATGTAGATGTTCGAAGATCCACATTGCTGCAGTCCTAACACTTGGGTAGTCCACTGTCCCTCGGTCGGCCCGAATATCAGAGTATAAGGCTGACGTCGGTCAAGGCGCATTTGACTGACATCAGAACGCCAGGGTACAAATGCGCATGACCGACGTCATATCCTCAGTCTTTTCTTGCCCCAGATGTCAGAAGACCCTAAAAAGAAAGGTCAAAACCCATAGACAACAACCAAACAATCAACCAACCTGACACTAAAAATATGTACAATATAAACAACATATACAATATACCTCAGATTGATAACCCAGCCCACACAACCGCCTCAAACTACAGAGGGCAAGCAGGGAGGGCAAATTGGACTGCACCAATGTGGATCTTCAACATCTACATTTATGGTAGGTACAAAACTGTACTATGTTCTTCATCTCACATTGCTGCAGTCCTAACACTTGGGTAGAATCCCAAAGCAGAGGTAAGGGAGGATGGCTAAACTATAATGAAGCAGGAGCTGCCAAAATGCCCTGCAAAACAGCAGTGGCAAAACCAGCCCTGGATTTAGAGTACAGTGGAAGGTGGTAATGCCTAGAGAAAGTATGCACTGAACTCCAAGTAGCTGCCTCCAAAATATCTTTAGTTGCCACCCCCCTCAAAAAAGCTGTTGAAGTGGCAGTAGCCCTAGTGGAATGAGGCCTAATCCCAGCTGGAATCTCTTTGCCATGATGGGAATAACAGAAAGCAATGCAAAACCCAATCCACTTAGAAATAGTTTGTTTTGACACGGGCTTGCCCTGAGAACACAAAGCAAAAGAAACTAATAACTGCTGAGATTGCCTGAACCCTTTAGTTCTGTCCAAATAATATCGCAACTGCCTGTGTACATCTAAAGTGTGCAAAATCTTTTCCCCTTTATTTTGGGGATTTGCATAAAAAGTAGGCAAATGAATAGTTTGGTTTAAAGCCACACTAGAAACCACTTTAGGCATAAAGGAAGGATTAGTACGTAAAGATACCCTATCCTTATGGAAAATTAAGAAAGGCTCAACTGCCATAAGGGCCTGCAATTCAGAAACCCTTCTTGCAGAGGTAATGGCCAACAAAAAAGCAGTCTTCCATGACAAATATTTCAACTCAGCAGTAGCTGCAGGCTCAAAAGGTTGTAGAGTGAGTTTCTCCAACACAAAATTGAGATCCCAAGCAGGAGTAGGAGCTCTTCGTGGGGTCTTATATTCTTTGCCCCTCTAAGAAATTGCTTGAACAAAGGATGAGAAAACAATGGTGGGTCACAGTCGTAGTGAGCTGAAATTGCTGCAGCATGAATCTTAATAGAAGAGAAGGACAAACCTTTGTCCAATAACTCAGTAAGATATTGAAGAGCCACACTTAAATTAGGCTCAGAAACATCCAAATCCTTTGCTGCACTCCAAAACAAAAATCTCTTCCATTTATCTGCGTACACTTTCCTTGTACTAGGCCTTCTAGCTTCCAAAATCACATTCAAAACTTGTTGTGGAAGATGAGACCCTCTATGGTTCAAAACAGAATATGCCAGGCTGTTAGGTGAAGAGAGTGAAGTTTGACATTGAGCAAATGACTGTCCTCCTGGGACAACAGGTGTGGAATCAAAGGCAAAGGCCATGGAGGCTTCCGTACTAGACTTCTCAGTAATGGGTACCAGTGCTGTCGAGGCCAATCTGGAGCTATCAAAATCATCCTTGGCTTGTCCTGTCTGACCTTCAGAAGTACCTTTGGGAGGAGAGGCAGAGGTGGAAAGGCATACACATGAAGATTTTTCCAACTGAAAGAAAGAGCATCCACTTTCCAAGCTGTGGGATGAAACCTCTTCGTGCAAAACTTTGGCAGCTGGTGGTTTAGTGGAGAAGCGAACAGATCTATGTCTGGAGTTCCCCATGACACTGTCAATTACTGAAATACATGAAGATCCAGTTTCCACTCGTGGGGATCCATGATTTGTCTGCTTAACACATCTGCTAAGGAGTTCTGTGCTCCCGGCAGAAACCTTGCCTGAAGATTTAGTTGTAAACTGAGAGCAGTCTCCCACAAAATCATTGCTTGCCTGCATAGAGGATAAGAATGTGTTCCCCTGCTTGTTGATGTACCACATGACAGTTGTGTTGTCTGTTAGAATCAACACCTGCCCTGGAAGAAGTAAATCCTTGAAAGCTATTAATGCAAACTGGACTGCTAACATCTCCTTCAAGTTGATATGTAGATGCTGTAGTCTGACAGGCCACTTGTCTTGTATCCACTTTCCATTTAGATGAGCTCCCAAGCTTTGTCTGAGGCATCTGTCGTTAAAATCTGACTCGCCTCTGGCCGGGTCACAGAGAGTCCCTTGTTTAGGTGACATTCCTGAGCCCACCACAAAATTCCTTTTGAATGCAAGGTATTATTTGAATGACAGTGTCCAGATCCTGGCAGTGCTGTGTCCATACATTTTGAGATACCATTGCAGCTTCCTCATATGCAGTTTGGCATTGGGCAGCACCAGAATACAAGATGCCATGAACCCTAAGGCTTGAAGGACTGTCCTTGCAGTCAGCCCGGACTGAAGAGATAGTTGATGGAAGTAAAGGGAAAGATTCTTTTGTTTGTCCGGGGTTAAAAGGGCCATCTGGGATGCAGTATTCAGTCTTACACCCAGAAAGCACATGTCTTGAGAGGGTACTAGACTGGACTTTATTTCGTTCACAGAATACCCCAGGCATCTTAGCACTGCTATCACATAATCCAAATGATGAAGAAGCTCGTCCCTTCCTTGAGCCAGAATCAGGCAATCGTCCAAATAAGGATAGATTTGCATCCCTTTTAGCCTGAAGAAAGCTATCACTGGAGCCAGAACTTTCGTGAATACTCTGGGCGCAGTAGATAAGCCAAAGGGCAATGCAGAAAACTGATAGTGAGAAGTCCCAGTCCGAAAACGCAGATACTTCCTGCAACTTAGTCTGATAGGAACATGGAGGTAAGCCTCCTTGAGATCCAAAGTTACCATCCAGTGATCCTTGCCCAGTAGAGGTAAAAGCTGTTGTAACGTCAACATTTTGAACTTGGGAATGTCCAGATAAGTGTTGAGGATAGATAAATCCAGAATTGGTCTCCACGTGTTCCCCTTTTTTGGTACTAGGAACAGGCGAGAATAAAATCCTAGGCCCCTTTCTGGTATAGGAACCGGCTGTATGGCCCCTATTTGGAGTAACAGAGAAATTTGCTTGTGAGCCTCTATTCTTTGTTGAGGAGGAATGTCTGGCATGCCTTTGAAAGGAGGCAAGGTATGGAAATACAACCTGTAACCATGGTGTATGATATCCAATACCCATCTGTCTTGGGTAATTATACTCCAATTTTCTTTGAAAAGTGCCAACCTTCCTCCCAAAGGTGCTGCCAGGCGAAAAGGTTCTGGCAGCTGAAAAGGTAGGTCATTGGGTCTGTTTACGAAAGGACTGACCCCTGCCCTCACCCGAAGACTGTGCAGGAGAACTCCCTGTTCTAGGCCTGAAAGAGCCCTGACCTCTGCCCCTGCCACGTCTAGATCTACCCCTAGACTGGGAATCATAAGAAGGATACGTCCACCCCTTAGTAGGCCAATTTCTACTAAACTTTGGAGGCTGTACCTGCAAAAAATCTTTAACAGTCTGCATAGACTTAGCCTTGTCTTCCATTTTCTTTAAAACTGCTTCAACAGGAGAACCAAACAAGACATCAGATTGTAAAGGAGCATCCAAAATCCTTGTTTTAACATGGTCAGATAAATTTTGATCCCTCAGCCAGGCATGCCTGCGAAGAACTGACCCAGTGGCAGCCACCCTAGACGAGGCCTGTACAGCATCAAAACCACATTGCAAAGAATGCTTACCCACCTGTTCAGAAACATGCACTAAATCTTGTAACTCTTTACAATCAATACCTTCCGCCAGAGCATCAACCTTAGACTTCAATTGTGAAAGGAGATCATTCTGATATTTCAACATGTGAAACTGGCAATTCAAAGCTCTCATGGCAAGAGTGGAAGAAGTATAAACTTTCTTTCCCCATCTATCCAAGGCCCTAGCCTCTATCTGCAGGAACCGGATTCTTGACAACAGAAGCCTTAACACCCTTAGGCCCCTGGCTAACAGTTTCTGGGTCTGCCCTAGGACTCTTAAAAAGATACTTATGAGCTTCAGGCACCCTGTAATACCTATCTGGTTTAACAGGCGCAGGAGGCAAAGAATCAGGATTAAGAGAAGCCTCTGCAAACACATCTTCCACCACATTCAGAACAGGAGGTATAGCCAAAGGCCTATGCTGGGGTAAAAACAAAAATTCCCTAAGCCTTTTCCTGGAATCAGAGAAGTCCTGACCTTCCCATTTAAAATGCTCTCTCATGGAATGAAGAGTCTCTGAAAAAGAAAAATCCTCAGGAGGAGAAGCAGAAGGAGTAGAATCATCCACATCAGAATCCGAATAATGAGAATACTCCTGCAAGTCTTCAGCCGAAGACTCAGACACATCCGAAGCCTGCTCATAATCCCCCAACACTGGTTCCATCCTAGGCCTCTTATCAGGAGGGGGCATAGAGCCTCTAATTAAAGTAATTAAATCTTCTGCCATTTTAAGCATGTGCTTCTTGGGCACAGAACCTGAAGAACTAGGAGTGACACCCACAGAAGCTAAACTAGACCTACCTCTAGGAGAAGCCTTGGAAACAGAAAGAGAGGGCCTAGACACCTTAGGAAGGGAGGGGAGTACAGTTATCTGAGAAGCCCCTGCAGCCTGACCTGCCTCCTGGGAGGCCACATCCTGTAAAATCAAAGTTTCTCCCTGGGACTCCAGAGAGGCCTCCGTCGGAACCACCGGTTCCACGGACGTCTCTAAAGAACCGGCGTCCGGTTCGGACGACTCCTCTAACCTAGGTTTGACTGCCTTGTCTTTGCGCTTCTTTGAGGAAGCCGGCGTCGGAGCATCCGACGGCATATTGTAATTGCACCGCTTCCCAAAGACCAACCTGGCACAATCTAACCTTCGCTTAATAGTGCGTTTATTGAACCTAGCACAAAAGCGACACCCAACAACGTCGTGCTCAGGTCCCAAACAAGGTATACACAAATTATGGTAATCCCTATGCGGTATCTGTTTCCCACAAGAAATACAGTTATTCACTTTTTCTGACATTCGGTAACCACTGAGGCAAGAAAAAACAAAAATATTCCCCAACGGGGTACTTAACCAACTCTGACTTCGGTCTGAAACTCCGAATTCGAAAAATTTCAGAACGCCGAACGGCACTTGCAACACTGCTTCTGCATCGGACCATGCGGCAAAAAAGACTGAGGATATGACGTCGGTCATGCGCATTTGTACCCTGACGTTCTGATGTCAGTCAAATGCGCCTTGACCGACGTCAGCCTTATACTCTGATATTCGGGCCGACCGAGGGACAGCGGACTACCCAAGTGTTAGGACTGCAGCAATGTGAGATGAAGAACATCAATGTGTTCTTATAACAAGTTTTCCTATGGATGCCAGTATTTAATTTACCACTACTCAACCTTTCAATAAAAAACATCTAAGAAAGTAATCCTGGAAGCTGATTCTGTCATGGTGAACTTTAAATAATGTGTGAGAGAGTTAACCTCTTCAAAAAAAGAATATAAATCTCTGTTACTACCTGTCCATAGAAAAAATATATTGTCCACAAAACGTTTATAGAAAATGATGCATCTCTGAAACCTAGGTAGAACAAATAAATTCTCCCTTTCCCAATGAGCCATAACTAAGTTGGCGTAGCTATTGGCACAAGATGTGCTCACAGCCATGCCATCTTTTTGGATATACAAATTCTCATGGAACAAAAATGAGAAGTTATGTACCTACCATAACGTTCCATGTTAGTTGTCTTCTCTCGCCTTCTTTCTTGCTTGATGGGTTCGGAGCCGATCCTCGGCTCCGACTCGGCACTTTGCTAAGCTCGAGAGTCACTTTTACCAGCTCGAGGCAGCCCCATATCCCATGATGCAAGGCGGTAAGTACCCAGATCTCGTTTGTTATCTATAGGCAATAACACCTAGCATAAAAAACTTCCCAAAAGGAAAGAAGGGCAAAAAAAAGCCTGAAGGATGGGTAAGGCAGACCAGAACTGTCTAGTCTTAAGAAGCATTCTTCCATATAGGGAGAAAAAGGTCTGTCCAGGCCAGGGGGCAGGAGGGAGGGTCGCAAGAAAGAAGGCGAGAGAAGACAACTAACATGGAACGTTATGGTAGGTACATAACTTCTCAATGTTAAGTTGTCAATCTCGCCTTCATTCTTGCTTGATGGGACCGCGTCCCTAGCACCTCTATCCTGGGTGGCTCAATGGAACAGACTCTTGAGAACTGTAGAGCCAAAACTGGCTCTATCCCTGGAGGCCAAATCCAATTTGTAATGAGAAACAAAGGTATGAGGAGTGGCCCAAGTGGCTGCTGCACAAATAGTGTCTAATGGAAGTCTAGCCTGAAAAGCTGTGGAAGTGGCTAAGCTTCTGGTTGAATGCACTTTAGGTTTTGAGCACAGCTGTTTTCCCCTGAGCTGATAGATTTCAGAGATTACGGAAGAAAGCCATCTAGATAAGGTCACTTTGGAGACAGGAAGGCCTTTCTTGTTATCAGCATAAGAAAGAAAGAGCTGATCGGATTTTCTGAATTGTTTTGTTCTGTCCAAATAATATCTGAGTTGGCGGTGAACATCAAGATAATGTAATTTTTGTTCTGATCTTTTTGAGTAATTTGGGAAAAATACAGGGAGGTCAATAGATTGGTTCAAATTATTTTTCGAGGCCACCTTAGGCAAAAAGGTCGGATTAGTTCTCAAGGATACCCTGTCTTTGTGAAAGACCAAATAAGGGGGACGAACAGAGAGAGCATGAAGTTCAGACGCTCTCCTTGCCGAGGTAATAGCAACAAGGAAGAGTGTTTTCCATGAAAGAAATTTCAGGGAACATGAAACAGCTGGCTCGAAGGGAGGAAGAATTAAGGATGTCAGCACTAGATTTAGGTCCCATTGAGGAGGAGGACTCCTGACTGGAGGTTTCAGGAGAAAAATTCCCTTTAGAAAGGCTCTACAAAGCCTGTGGGACATAATGTTGTGATCTGCAAACCCGACATGAAAGTTCGAGATAGCAGCCAACTGAACTTTGACCGTGGAAGATGAAGAGCCCGCGTGAAAGATTCCCGCTAAGAAATCCAAAACTGCTTGAACAGGGGCAGTAAAAGGATCTATATTTTTAGCTTTTGCCCAACAAGAGAAGCGTTTCCATTTGCTGGTATAAATCCTTCTAGTAGAGGATTTTAGGGAAGCCACTATGATGTCCCTAACAGGATTAGAGATCATAGGAAGCCTGGCTAAGGAAGGAAGTGGAGCAACCATGCTGTGAGGTTGAGAGAAGGGATAGACCGGTGCAGCTGACCCGATTGGTGAATCAGAAGGTCTGGCACTGGGTCCAGATGACACGGCTGCACCAAAAGGTGACGATGGAGGAACGGGAACCAAATTTGTTGAGGCCAATAGGGAGCAATGAGAATCATTTTGGCTCTCAAAACGGTGGCTTTCTGGAGTACTTGTGGAATCAGCGGAAAGGGAGGAAAGGCATAAAGAAGTCCCTGGGGCCAATCCTGGGTTAGAGCGTCTCTGGGGGGATGGCCTGGCAGTGGGAAGAGAGAAAAGAAGTCTGGGCATTTGCTGTTTTGGGGAGTAGCAAAAAGATCGCAACATGGGCGGCCCCATTCTAGAAAAATCTCCTCCACTATAGATTGTTTGAGAGACCACTCGTGAGGCATGAGAATAGCTCTGCTCAATCTGTCCGCTAGAATGTTGGTTTTCCCAGGGATATGCATTGCTACCAGAAACCGATGAGAGGAGATTGCCCATTGCCAAAGTCTGAGAGCTTCTCGACACAAGGGGTAGGACTTGGTTCCGCCCTGTTTGTTGATATACCAAGACATGTTGTCTGTGTGAACTGCAATTGTTCCCAAGGGAAGAAAGTCGTTGAGGGATTGCAACGTTAAAAGCACTGCTTTCATCTCTAGGACATTTATGTGCAGGTGGTATTCGAACGGTTGCCACGTCCCATGAACCATCCTGCCCTGATAATGACCCCCCCCACCCGATCAGGGTGGCGTCCGTAGTGACCGTGGCTACCGGGGCCGGGGATACAAAGGGTCTGCCTTGGTGAATCTGGGGAGAAGTAATCCACCATGAAAGATGATTCTTGCAAATTTGTGTCACCAGGATTTGGTGACGCATGGGAAGTTGTTGGTAAGACCACTGAGTGAACAACATCCATTGAAGCAGACGCATGTAGAAGCGGGCCAGGGGAAGAAGGGTAATAGCCGCAGCCATGAGGCCCAACACCTTCAGAACCATTCTGGCTTGCACCTTTTTGCTGGCAAGGATGATCCTCACGTGACTTTGTATATCTGAGATTCTTAGGTCTGTGAGGGTTGCTGACATCCGAACAGTGTTTAAGTTTGCGCCTATGAAAGTAATAGACTGGCAGGGCAATAAGGAGGATTTTTTGTAGTTGATCAAAATTCCTAATTGAGTGCAGAGATTTAGGGTGTAATCCCTGGCTTGAAGAAGTTGACGCCTGGTGGTGGCTGAAAGGAGCCAGTCGTCGAGATACGGAAACACCTGGAATCCTTGACGTCTCAGGTGAGCCGTGACCACTGCCATACATTTGGTGAACACTCTGGGGGCTGTAGTGAGACCAAAGGGCAGGGCTCTGAATTGAAAATGACTGGACCCCAGCCGAAAGCGGAGAAATCTTCTGGAGCGTCTGTGAATTTTTATGTGATAGTACGTGTCCTGAAGATCTATTGAGCACATCCAGTTGTCCTTCTCTAGGAAGGGCAAAATTGATTGAAGTGTGACCATTCGAAATCTTGTCTTTCTCACAGACTTGTTGAGTCTGCTGAGATCCAATATTGGTCTCCAGTCTCCCGTCTTTTTGGGGATCAAAAAGAATCTTGAGTAGATTCCGGGCTCTGAATGGTCTGTTGTAACTGGCTGAATGGCTCTTTTTTATAGAAGCTTTAATACTTCTGACTCTGCAACTTCCCTTAGACCGGGTGGTACATCTGGAAGGGAATTTCTGTGAGAGAAAGGACTTTTCTCGAAAGGAATTTTGTAACCCTCGGATATAATCGACTGTACCCATCTGACTTGAGAGAGGGAACGCCAGACTTCTGGGTACAGCGATAGTCTTCCCCCGACTGCCTCCAAGGATGGACAGTCGGGCAACATCTCAGGGATGCTGGAAGGGCTTGTCAGAGGGAGGCTCTCTGCTTCCCTGGTTTTGTGGACCCCCTCTGCCTCTAGAGCGGCGTCTGTTATTATTACCCCCTCTGCCTCTAGGGGTAAACTGACCATGTGCGTCCGGCGTGACTCCCTGGGATTTACGGAACCACATTTTTCCGCCCTTCTGACCTTTGGGGTAAGGTCTAGAGGGGGTAGAAAAACGGACCCCTACGGCAGAAAGAGTCTTGCCGTCCTGCTCACGTCCTGGTCAATGTATCCTTCACTTGAGGGCCAAACAATGCTGACCCATCAAAGGGAGAATTTGTGAAGGACGCCTTAAAGGGATCTGCAAAATTACAGAGCTGCATCCAGGATTGACGTCTAAGAGCCACTCCTGTACCCCCGGCTCTACTCGCTCCATCTGCTGCATAGGATATCAGTCGCATGGAGGAGTTAGCTATAGAATTAAGGATTCCTAGCTGAGAAGCAATCTTCTCTTGAGCCCCTGCAGCTGTAGGATCCTGCACTACTTCACCTAGTTCCTTAAGGATGTCCCTTTGGAGTCTGGTGAAGTGACATAAATAGTTCAGCGAGCGCATGGCAAAGGTCGCTGAGGAGAACATCCGCTTACCATACCTATCCATGGTCCTAGAATCCTTATTAGGAGGATGGACTGGTACGGAAGGATCTGCAAGTTCCTTCTTAATGGCCGCCGCCACCACCATGGCATCAACAGGGACACCTTTCGTAAGGAATTGCTTTTCAGAAGGGGCTGTAATAAATTTAGACGGCCTCATAGGAACTGGCTTGACAGAATCAGGAGCAGCCCAAGCCTTTCAAGCAATAACCTCCATAAGGGGATCGAAAGGTGGAGACACCCAGGAGGTGGAGGGTCGAGATCCAAACGCCTCTAGGTATACAGACTCATCCTCGGAGGGATTTATGGAGGGCCAGTTTCCCCTCTGTTTTAGGAGTTCTAGGATGTCTGAAAAGGAGACATCCTCAGAGGGGAATCTTGGGGATCCCTCCGACTCATCTAAGTCGGTATCTGAAGTGATAGACTCAGGGGAGTCCAGGTGTTTCCTCTTACAAGTCCTCTTGCGCGGAGGATCTCCTGACTGGTCAGGAGAATCCTCGGAAGAGGGGGTTCTTCCCAGTGGGGAAACCTGAGGCGGTGGATCTCTAGGTCCGGGAGCAAGAGAGATGGAAGAGATATCGACAGGCACTGTAGAGGGAGGAGCTAAGGGAATAGACTGCTAACTGAGCCCAGTGGCCAGCACACTCTTCATCACCTTGAAGGCCGCCCTCCCAGGGAGATCCGAGAGAACCCGTTCCGAAGAAACCGGGACTCCCGGGCCCACCGAAAGGGAAGGCTCCGAGGCAGATGTCGGAGCCGAGCTCACCAAGGCCGAGGCTCCAAGGGGAAGAGCGGGGTCGGACAAGGGTCCGATGCCACTCACCCCTCGGAGGAGACCAGGGAAGCCCGACCACCGAAACCCCCCAAGGGAGGTCTCGAGGGGGAGATAAGAGTAGATGCCGAGGGTGCAGAAGGGGGGGGTATCTGCCCCTCAGCCATAGCAGTAACTATCCCCGTAGACTCCAGCTCCAAACTCTGGGGTAGAGTCGAAGGAGGAACTTGAAGAGGGTGTGGACTAATAGTCGTCTGTTGAGACGGACTATGAAGCATCTGGGCCAGTGCCTGTGATTTTAATAATCTACTTACCACCCTCTCTAAATCATGGTCAGATAACCTGGACGACCTAGATGATCGGCTCCGATGGCTCCGTTCCGAAAGAAGAGGTGAGGCCGGAGCTGACAGAATCGGCTCCAACGAGGGAGACCTGGACCTCTTCCTCGCAGGAACCACCGGAGCCGACGAGGCTACTGATCCAGTCAGAGCCAATAACTTTTCAGCTCCGAGAGAAGATCTAGATGCATCGGCTCCAGCCGGAGCCGATACAGGCATCGAAGTAGCGGTGTCGGAGCCGGTCGGCGCCGACACCGAAGCCTGGGCCACATGGTGGTCGGAGCCAGAACTCGGAACCAACACCAAAGTGACCAAAGAAGTATCGGCACAGATAGCCATCGGTGCCGAAGATTTAGCCAATGTCAGATCGGCTCCAGCCGGAGCCGATCTCGACTCCGACAAAGTCGGAGCCAAGGCCGAAGGCTTGGATACAGAAGCCGTGGTCTTAGAATTAGAAGGCTTTCCCAGAGCCGATTTGGCCGGGGAGCCCTCCGGTTTAAGGAGTCCCCTTAAAATTAATTTGTTTCTCCTCTCCTGCAGGACTCTCTGGCTAAAAGAATGACATATCGCACAGGAGTCCTGCAGGTGGAGAGGTCCCAGGCAGTATAAACAAGAAGTGTGACCGTCTGTCAGAGACATCTTCTGACAGCACGAGTCACACTTCTTAAAGCCTGAGACCCTCTGCTCTTTGGACATAGTGGACACAAACACAGAACCACACAGTCCCAAACAAACAACTAAATTATAGTTAAAACAGTAAAACCTCACACACACACACACACACACACACACACACACACACACACACCCTGACAGGGGGGGGGGTGGGAGGGAAGGAAAGCCTGACTAAAAAAATTAAGGAGGAAGGATAATTTTAGTCAAAAAGGGGCTTAATATAAACTAAAAATGAAAGATCTTTAAGTTTAAAAGTGAAAAGGGGCTAAAAGCAGTTTAATATAAAACACTTACCAGGAGCTGGTAAAAGGAGGACCTCATCAGCGAAGCGGCAAACGAGATCTGGGTACTTACCGCCTTGCATCATGGGATATGGGGCTGCCTCGAGCTGGTAAAAGTGACTCTCGAGCTTAGCAAAGTGCCGAGTCGGAGCCGAGGATCGGCTCCGAACCCATCAAGCAAGAATGAAGGCGAGATTGACAACTTAACATCAGGTTATTTTCCAACACAATTTCTCACAAAAAGCATAATAAGTCCACTTTTACAGAACTAAAGTCAGTTTGTTGTGTAAGATAATTATGGATACATTCTACACCTTCCTGATTCGGAATCACTGTAAAGAGAGATTTAACATCTTGGGTCACTAAAATAAAGTGGACATAATCATTAACTGTTTCCATTCTTACATACAAATCTAATAAAAACTGTTTTGTATCTCTTAAAATGACAGAATTCATATCTACTATAGGCCTTAACATCTTCTCAATGTATAATGATATTGGTACAGTAACCCACCCTCTACCTGCCACTATGGGTCTGATGGGAGGGTGAAAAGGGTCCTTATGAACTTTAGGCAGGCCCTGAATGGTAGGTATTAATGGATTATCAACTCTAAAAAAACTTGTATAGTTCTGGACTAATCACATGGCTCTTAACTAAATCATCTAAGGTATCATAAAGCCTTAGAACACATGCTTGAACATCATCAATATTTATGATTGAATAAAATCTATTTTCTGCAAGCATTTCAGTCATTAAGTAATTATATTCATACATATCCATCATTATAATAGAGCCACCTTTATCTGCTGGCCTAATAATGTTATGGTCATTTCTAAGTCTTTGTAAAGCTAACTTATGTCTACGTGTTAAATTACCTCTTCTATTAACATTTTCATAGTTATGGCATAGATTATAGACATCATTTTCCACTAATTTACTAAAAGCATCCAATAAAGGATGGTAATTGGGAGTGTATAAGCTACGATTAGTAAACTGCGGAACACGAGAAGCAATGTTATTGTTCCCAAATAATTTTAATTGAAAATTCCTTATAAATAACTTAGTATCTATAATGGTATCCGATATGTCACTGTTGGTATAAATGATAGACCCATATTCAATAGCTCCAATTCATCCCTAGCTAAAGGTCTGTGTGAAATATTCCAGACTATTGTAGTGTTGTCCGTTCCCACATTCTCTTCAGAGATGGGTCTATTTGTTTTCCCCTGGTTCCTTTCCGTTTTTGTCTCCCCCTGCTCATTGATCAACTCCTTCCTCTTCCTCAAGCATCGGTTATCGGGAAAGGGGGAGGATGTGTCGATTCTCGAGCGATATTAGGTGTGGTTGTCTTCCTCCTAACCACAGGTTCAAGTATATTTAAATCAACATTCGTACATGTAGATGGAACAAAGTACAGTTTTGTACCTACCATAAATGTAGATGTTCGAGGATCCACATTGCTGCAGTCCTAACCATTGGGTAGTCCGCTGTCCAGTCGGCCCGAATACCAAAGTATATGGCTGACGTCGGTCAAGGCGCATTAGACTGACGTCAGGACGTCAGGGTACTAATGCGCATGACCGACGTCATATCCTCAGTCTTTTCTTGCCCCAGATGTCAGAAGACCCTAAAAAGATAAGGCCAAAACCAAAAACACCAAACACTCCTGCACCAAAAATATGTACAATATATACAAAATTACAAGAGTATAACCTCACCCACACAACCACCCCTAAACACAGAGGGAAGGAGGGAGGGTAATTGGACTGCAGCAATGTGGATCCTCGAACATCTACATTTATGGTAGGTACAAAACTGTACTATGTTCTTCATTCCACATTGCTGCAGTCCTAACCATTGGGTAGAATCCCAAAGCAGAGGTAAGGGGGGCTGGCAAATCATAAGGAAGCAGGAGCTGTCAACATGCCTTGCAAAATAGCTGTGGCAAAACCAGCCCTAGATTTAGAGTAGAGAGGAAGGTGGTAATGCTTAGAGGAAGTATGCACCGAACTCCAAGTAGCTGCCTCCAAAATATCCTTAGTTGCCACCCGTTAGAAATGCTGTTGAAGTGGCAGTAGCCCTAGTGGAATGAGGCCTAATCCCAGCTGGAATCTCCTTGCCATGATGGGAATAACAAAATGCAATGCAAAACCCAATCCACTTAGAAATAGTTTGTTTTTACACAGGCTTGCCCTGAGAACTCAAAGCAAAAGAAATAAACAACTGCTGAGACTGCCTAAAATCCTTAGTCCTGCTTAAATAGTAACGCAACTGCCTGTGTACATCTAAAGTGTGCAAAATCTTTTCCCCCTTATTTTGGGGATCTGCATAGAAAGTAGGCAAATGAATAGTTTGGTTTAGAGCCACACTAGAAACCACCTTAGGCATAAAAGAAGGATTAGTACGTAATGATACCCTATCCTTATGGAAAATCAAAAGAAGGCTCAACCGCCATAAGGGCCTGCAATTCAGAAACCCTTCTTGCAGAAGTAATGGCCAACAAAAAAGCAGTCTTCCATGACAAGTATTTCAAGTCAGCAGTAGCCGCAGGCTCAAAAGGTTGTAGAGTAAGTTTCTCCAACACAAAATTGAGATCCCAAGCAGGAGTAGGAGCTCTACGTGGGGGTCTTATATTCTTTGCCCCTCTAAGAAATTGCTTGAACAAAGGATGCGAAAACAATGGTGGGTCACAATCATAGTGAGCTGAAATTGCTGCAGCATGAATCTTAATGGAAGAGAAAGAAAAACCTTTGTCCAATAACTCAGTAAGATATTGAAGAGCCACACTCAAATTAGGCTCAGAAATCTCCAAATTCTTTGCTGCACTCCAAAATAAAAATCTCTTCCATTTTTCTGCATTACACTTTCCTTGTACTAGGTCTTCTGGCTTCCATAATCACATTCAAAACTTGTTGAGGAAGTTGAGACCTGCTGTGTTTCAAAACAGAATATGCCAGGCTGTTAGATGAAGAGAGTGAAGCTTGACATTGAGTAGATGACCGTCCCTCTGAGACAATAGGTGTGGAATCAAAGGTAAAGGCCATGGAGGCTTCCTTACCAGACTCCTCAGTAATGGGTACCAGTGTTGCCGAGGCCAATCTGGAGCTATTAAAATCATCCTTGGCTTGTCTTGTCTGACCTGTAGGAGTACCTTTGGGAGAAGAGGCAGAGGTGGAAAGGCATACACATGAAGATTTTTCCAACTGAAAGAAAGAGCATCCACTTTCCAAGCTGTGTGATGAAACCTTTTCGTGCAAAACTTTGGCAGCTGGTGGTTTAGTGGAGAAGCGAACAGATCTATGTCTGGAGTTCCCCATGACACTGTCAATTTCGAAATACATGTAGATCCTGTTTCCTCTCGTGGGCATCCATGATTTGCCCGCTTAACACATCTGCTAACGAGTTCTGTGCTCCCGGCAGAAACCTTGCCTGAAGAGTTAGTTGCAAGCTGAGCGCAGTCTCCCATAAAATCATTGCTTGCCTGCATAGAGGGTAAGAATGTGTTCCCCCTTGTTTGTTGATGTACCACATGACAGTTGTGTTGTCTGTTAGAATCAACACCTGCCCTGGAAGAAGTAACTCCTTGAAAGCCTTTAATGCAAACTGGACTGCTAACATCTCCTTCATGTTGATATGTAGATGCTGTAGTCTGGCAGGCCACTTGTCTTGTATCCACTTTCCATTCAGATGAGCTCCCAAGCTATGTCTGAGGCATCTGTCGTTAGAATCTGACTCGCCTCTGGCCGGGTCACAGAGAGTCCCTTGTTTAGGTGACATTCCTGAGCCCACCACAAAAATTCCTTTTGAATGCAAGGTATTATTTGAATGACAGTGTCCAAATCCTGGCAGTGCTGTGTCCATACATTTTTGAGATACCATTGCAGCTTCCTCATATGCAGTTTGGCATTGGGAAGCACCAGAATACAAGATGCCATGAACCCTAAGGCTTGAAGGACTGTCCTTGCAGTCAGCCCGGACTGAAGAGATAGTTGATGGAAGTAAATGGAAAGATTCTTTTGTTTGTCCGGGGTTAAAAGGCCATCTGGGCTGCTGTATTCAGTCTCACACCCAGAAAGCACATGTCTTGAGAGGGTACTAGACTGGACTTTATTTCGTTCACAGAATACCCTAGGCATCTTAGCACTGCTATCACATATTCCAAATGCTGTAAAGGTCTTCCTTTTCTTGAGGCAGAATCAGGCAGTCGCCCAAGTAAGGATAGATTTGAATTCCTTTTAGCCTGAAGTAAGCTATCACTGGAGCCAGAACCTTTGTGAATACTCTGGGCGCAGTAGATAAGCCAAAGGGCAATGCAGAGAACTGATAATGGGAATTTCCAGCTCGCAAACGCAGATACTTCCTGCAACTTAGTCTGATAGGCACATGAAGGTAAGCCTCCTTGAGATCTAAAGTTACCATCCAGTGATCTTTGCCCAGCAGAGGTAAAAGCTGTTGTAACGTCAACATTTTGAACTTGGGAATGTCCAGATAAGTGTTGAGGATAGACAAATCCAAAATTGGTCTCCACGTGTCCCCCTTCTTTGGTACTAGGAACAGGCGAGAATAAAATCCTAGGCCCCTTTCTGGCACAGGGACTGGCTGAATGGCCCCTATTTGGAGTAACAGAGAAATTTGCTTGTGAGCCTCTTTTCTTTGCAGAGGAGGAATGTCTGGCATGCCTTTGAAAGGAGGCAAGGTGTGGAAATAAAACCTGTAACCGTGGTGAATGATATCCAAAACCCATCTGTCTTGGGTAATTAAATCCCAATTTTCTTTGAAAAGAGCCAGCCTTCCTCCCAAAGGTGCTGCCAGACGAGAATGTACTGGCAGCTGAAAAGGCAGGTTATTGGGTCTGTTTACGAAAGGACTGACCCCTGCCCTCACCAGAAGTCTGAGCAGGTGAACTCCCTGTTCTAGGCCTAAAGGAACCTTGAGCTCTGCCCCTACCACGTCTAGACCTACCCCTAGACTGGGAATCATAAGCAGGATATGTCCATCCCTTAGTAGGCCAATTTCTACTAAACTTCGGAGGCTGCACCTGCAAAAAATCTTTAACAGTTTGCATAGACTTAGCCTTGTCCTCCATTTTCTTTAAAACTGCTTCCACAGGCGAACCAAACAACACGCCAGACTGTAAAGGAGCATCCAAAATCCTTGTCTTAACATGCTCAGCTAAATTCTGATCCCTCAACCAGGCGTGCCTACGAAGAACAGAACCAGTGGCAGCCACCCTCGAGGAGGCCTGCACAGCATCAAAACCACATTGCAATGAATGCTTACCCACCTGTTCAGACACATGAACTAAATCCTGCAACTCTTTACACTCAATACCTTCCGCCAGAGCATCCACCTTAGACTTCAATTGTGAAAGGAGATAATTTTGATATTTTAACATGTGAAACTGGCAGTTCAACGCCCTCATGGCTAAAGTGGAAGAAGTATACACCTTCTTTCCCCATCTATCCAAAGCCCTTGCCTCTTTATCAGGAGGAACAGGATTTTTAACAACAGAAGCCTTAACACCTTTAGGCCCCTGAGAGACAGTTTCTGGGTCTGCCCTAGGACTCTTAAAAAGATACTTATGAGCTTCAGGCACCCTATAGTACCTATCCGGTTTAACTGGGGCAGGAGGCAAAGAATCAGGGTTCAGGGAAGCCTCTGCAAAACATCTTCCACCACATTCAGAACAGGAGGTATAGCTAAAGGCCTATGCTGGGGTAAAAACAAGAATTCCCTAAGCCTCTTCCTGGAATCAGAGAAATCCTGACCTTCCCATTTAAAATGCTCCCTCATGGAATGCAGAGTCTCTGAAAATGAAAAATCCTCAGGAGGAGAAGCTGAAGGAGTAGAATCATCCACATCAGAATCAGAATAAGGAGGAAACCCTGCAAGTCTTCAGCCAAGACTCAGAAGCCTCCGAACACTGCTCAAAACTCTCAAACTCAGGCTCCACCCTAGGCCTCTTATCAGGAGGGGGCATAGAACCTCTAATCATAGTAATCAAATCCTCTGCCATTTTAAGCATATGTTTCTTAGGCAAAGATCCTGAAGAGCTAGGAGAAACCCCCACTGAAGTTAAACCTGGCCTGCCTCTCAAAGAAGCCTTGGAAACAGAAGGGAGGCTCTAACCACCTTAGGAAGAGAGGGAAGAACAGCCACCTGAGAAGCCCCTTCAGCCTGGCCTACCTCCTGAGAGGACACATCCTGTAACAGTAAAGTCTCTCCCTGAGACTCCAAAGAAACTCCTGGCAAAACCTCCGCTCCACTGAGCCTTCTAAAGAACCGACGTCCGAACTGCCGGTTCTTCTACTCTAGGCTTTGCTGCTTTGTCCTTGCGCTTTTTGGACGAAGCGGCGACGGAGCATCCGACGGCATTTTATAATTACAACGCTTCCCAAAAACTAACCTGGCACAGTCTAACCTTCTCTTAATAGTGCGTTTGTTAAATCTAGCACAAGAGCGGCATCCAACAACGACGTGCTCAGGCCCTAAACAAGGTATACACAAGGTATGGTAATCCCTATGAGGTATCTGTTTCCCACAAGAAATACAGTTATTCACTTTTTCTGACATGCCGTTAAATACTGAGGCAAGAAAAAACCAAAATATTCCCCAACGGGGTACTTAGCCAACTTTGATTCGGTCTGAAACTCCGACTTCAGAAAATTTCAGAACGCCAACCTGCACTCGCAAAACTGCTTCTGCATCAGACCATGCGGCAAAAAAGACTGAGGATATGACGTCGGTCATGCGCATTAGTACCCTGACGTCCTGACGTCAGTCTAATGCGCCTTGACCGACGTCAGCCATATACTTTGGTATTCGGGCCGACTGGACAGCGGACTACCCAATGGTTAGGACTGCAGCAATGTGGAATGAAGAACATCGGCAATGTTATTAGTGCCTAATTCATTCGTTGTGTCATTACTACTAATGTTGCTGTCAATATTTTTATCAACACCACTATGGCTATTACTAACAGCATTAGACATTCATGTTTTACCACATACACTGTGGCATTAAGAGCAACATTATCATTAAATTCAGCATTACCATTTGCATTAGTCACATCACCTAGTGCAGGGGAATTAACATTGTTAGAATGAGACAAAATCGCATTACCTATTACAGAGGAATTAACATTATCAGGATTAGGAACAGTCCTTCTAGTATACCTGCCTCGTCCTTCTGTTTGACTCTGTATACTACTGTCATTTCTAGGCCAAGTGAAGATGTGGCCTCATGAAAAATCACAAATGTCTCGCTGTAACTTATGCTTTTTCTGCTCCAAAAGTCTTTTCTCAAATAAAAAGACAATGTCAAGTAACAGTTCCATTAATCGATCAACTTCGACACTAGGAAAATTTGTAATTAAATTAACTTGTTGTTCCTTTATTTTATCTTTAAGACTATTCTCCTCGGGTAGAAAAAAATCATTCAACAGTAACATATAATTGAGGCTCACCTCGATGTTTAGTTGTTACCAATTATAAAGCAACTCAAGATAAACTGTACCAGTAGTTGGCATCTTTAATACCCCGAGTCCTCTGGGTACAATCCTTTTCTGAATGCAAGCTTCAAAATGATGTTGTTGCATTTGTAAGCATTTTAGTTTCATGAAATCCAACTCAAGCTGGTCAAACGCTTCTGTTAGTGCAGCTAAATCGAACGCATTGGAAGTGACCTCATTTCCTGTTACCGAAACTTCATACATCAACAGTGGATTCTCACTGCCTGACAAGCAATTCAAAAATCTGGTTCGACTCAGATTTTCAAACGTACAATTAGGTGGATTGTACGGCAATTCCACAAGGTTATCAGATATTTCTGCCATAGTCTCTTGGTGGTAGCAGTAAAATAAAAATATGAATATATAGAGGACGATAAATAACAGAAACCACCAAGAAGTGAATGCTCCCAAACCAGACCCCGTGATTAATCTTGAAAAAGTAAAAACAAAGGCAAGAGAGCAGACCTATGCAGAAAGGCATTGCACATGAACAAAAATTTAGCCCAGTAGGCAAGAATTCTATACAACTCCAAGAAAGTCCATGAAAATCCAATAAAACATTTATTTGGTATACATAGCAGGTAAGCGCTGTCGCCAACAGGCTTTTTCAGACCATTGACAAAGATCACAAATAACACTGCTCATAGCTCATATCTTACACAACAAACTATCTTTAGTTCTGTAAAAGTGGACTTATGCTTTTTGTTAGAAATTGTCTTGGAAAATAACCTCTTTTTGTTCCATGAGAATTTGTATATCCAGAAAGATGGCGTGGCTATGGGCACATCTTGTGCCAATAGCTACGCCAACTTAGTTATGGCTCATTGGGAAAGGGAGAATTTATTTGTTCTACCTAGTTTTCAGAGATGCATAATTTTCTATAAACGTTTTGTGGATGATATTGTTTTTCTATGGACAGGTAGTAACAGAGATTTATATTCTTTTTTTGAAGAGGTTAGCTCTCTCACACATTAATTAAAGTTGACCATGACAGAATCAACTTCCAGGATTACTTTTTCTTAGATGTTTTTATTGAAAGGTTGAGTAGTGGTAAATTAAATACTGGCGTCCATAGGAAAACTTGTTATAAAAACACATTGTTATATAGGGGGAGTATGCACCCCAAGTATATTTTTAGAAACATTATTAAGGGACAAGCTATTAGAGCCTCTAGGCTCAACCCCACTCAAGAGGGTTATGAAAAGGAATTGATTGATTTGAAAGAGAGATTGCTAGCTAGGTCATATAGACCTGATGAAATACTTGATGGGACTAAAGGGGTTGAACATAACAGGTCTGATGTAGCCTATTCATATTTTTCAGATATGGGTATTAATACTTATCAGACAAGACAAGAATCAACATCTACTGCTAATATTAATCATTCTGTTCAAAAATTTTCTTTATTTTTTACACATGATGTTGGGAATGTTAAAGACATTATTCAGAGACACTGGGGGGTCCTGACTGTTGACCCATGTATTAAAGAGGTAGGAGGTGATAACTCCCTTTTTTATTTAGGAATAAGAAGAATTTATATAGACTTTTGTGTTACCCTAAGATTTCTTACTCTCACAGCTTTGATTCTGTATCTAAATGTACATCTCCATGTAATAATTGTAACTTCTGTAATTTTATACCTGAAAATACTATGTTTGTTCATCCAGTTACCTCTCAATGCTTTATAAGTGGTGTGGAAGCTAATTGTAATACAGAACATGTGGTATATCTTGCTCAGTGTACATCCTGTCCTGCCTTCTATGTCGGTAAAACTGACAGAAGGCTTAGGGACAGAATTAGAGAACACTTATATCAGATATGTATTAAATCTAGTATTAATGCATTATCTAAACATGTTAATGACATGGATAATTCACATATTTTCAAGTTTATGGTCCTCCATGTTAATACACCTAATATGAGAGGAGGAGATGTTAGAAATTATACTGAAAGAATTGAAATGAGATGGATCATCAAGCTTAGGGCACATATTAACCCAGGTTTGAATGATAAAATCTCTCTTAAGCCTGTTTTAAAGAATAAGAAATTAGTTGTGAGGTAATATGTGTTTTAATTATTTATTTTATTTAAGTATACTTTTAGTGTTATTATTATTTTGATATAATATGGAAGATATGTTGTATACATTTGTTCGTATGTCAAATTTCTCTTTTAGAAGCATATTTTATTGTAGGTAATGATGTCATCAATTATTTGCATAATTAATTGATGAGCTATATAAGGAGCAGTGTTATTTGTGATCTTTGTTAATGGTCTTAGGAAGCCTGTTGGCGAAGGCGCTTACCTGCTATGTATACCAAATAAATGTTTTATTAGATTTTCATGGACTTTCTTGGAGTTGTATAGAATTCTTGCCTACTGGACTGAATTTTTGTTCATGTACAACACCTTTCTGCATAGGTCTAAATTACTTTATAGGTTAGGCTGGAGACATAATGTCTGTACTACGGAGCTTTCTGTATTGTCTTTAGAGTGAACTAAATATTACCTGTGAAATTATGAAGGACTGCAATTGTTTTATGACTTCCAGCATCTGCCAATTATCTGAGGTCTATGTATTTTCACAGGTAGATGCTAAATACTGCCAGGCTTCCAGCAGTGGGAGTTTCACCTGGGATGGAGTCAGATGACAAGAAATGATGTCATTCTGCAAGCTGTCCCAACAGTACTATTTGGGATATTAATTTGAGAAGTCTCTTAGTGAGACAGGGCATTCTGTCTTGGACCTGACAAGAACCATTCACCACATCTGCCTCACTCTGATGAAGTAAGTTTCTAGGGTATAGTAACCCTCTTAAATATATATAGGCAAGAATACAGCAAATCTTGGTTTAGATATTTTTCTTTATTTATTTGAGACTGCCCTGCAATGTTGTTTTTAAATATTCCCTGTGATTTTGAACTTGAAGTCACTGTGAATATATACTGAGTATTTTCTTGTTCTTTGACTTAGTATTAAATATATGTAAACCTTTCTTTGTGATCTGTGTAGAGATATTTATATTTTGAGAGTACTTGCATATTTATCTGGTGACACTGTACGGGCCACTCCTAATAGCCTTGTTCTTGGTCAAACTATAATTTCTATTAATATTACAGAGTAAGATTGGACACTCTTTGTTAAGGGCCTTGAAGTAGCTGATAAGGAGATGGCTGGTGTCAGTGATAACTACCTTATAGCCTGGGAAAAACAAGGCATAGCTGGTAAACCTGTGTCAGCCCTTCTCAGATGTGTGTGTGTGTGTGTGTGTGTGTGTGTGTGTGTGTGTGTGTGTGTGTCTGTAAATCAAACCTCAAAGAATGTGTGTGTGTTGGCTACTTGGGCAGGGACATGAAGCAATGTTTGGACAGAGATGGTGCTGGAGGTCTTGGCTTGGCCACTCAGCTGCGATTTCAACTATATAGCTGTGACAGTGGGGAGTCTTATGGGGGATCTGGACAAAGCAGAAACCAGCCCTGGAATGACTGTGGTCTCTGTGTGCTCTTAAGGGAAACTACACTTGATGCAGAGAGCTGCATCTGGAAATACTGTGTGTGTGCCTGTTATCCTCAAAGTGTACATCCCCCCACCGGTGCCAGTGATGAGGACTGAGGCTCCTTGATTACTGGTCTAGTGGTGGGTCATCACATTATTGTCTGGCAGTGGTGGGATCACCACATCATATACTGGGATTCAGTGGTGTGGATATTTAACTTCTGTAGTCTCTAAATAGAGGTCAAAAAAAGAAGGTGTTTGTATTCTCAAGCAGCCACATGGTAGGCATTCAGAGTTTCATATCACAATAGTTTTATTTTTTTTTTTGTTAGCTTAGTTATTCAGGGAGAGCAGGTAAGGATGTCAGCATAGGATTATGGCAAGCTGACAAGGAACTAGTTGGCTGAGATGTGCCAGGCCAAAGGACTGGGGCATGCTAACCTGGCTAAAGGAGAAGATTGCAGCCTTAGCCACAGCTGCATCACAGACCAGCAACCAGGAGGACAACCAGACTGGCCCTGGGGATGTGCAACTCTCAGAAAATGGACAGTTCAGTTTTTCCACAGAGGACTTAAAAATCCATCTGGAGTTAGAGAGATTTAACTGGAGGCCAAACGTTTGGAAACAGAATCAGCAGAGAGACAGCAGCATTTGGAGGCTGAAGGAAATGAAGAGACTTCGATGTCTGGAAGCCAAAAAATATGAGAGGCAGAGGCAACATAAAAAGGAGATGCCGACTCTTCTCCAGGGTCATGGAGGTAATGGGGAAGGGAGTAACTGAACACCAGAAGCAATAAAGGTCAGTAAATTTCTTGCACAATTTACAGCGGGTGATAATTTCATAGCTTTATTCACATGTATGAAAGGGTATGTAAACAGTACAATGTTGACCAAGAGCTCTGGGTACAGTTCCTGACCCCCTTACTACATGATAAAGCTGTAACTGCTGTTTCTAAATTGTCTGATACTGATTCCTTAAATTATAATACAGTTAAAAATTGTTTATTATAGTGTTTTAAGTTAATGCCCGAAGCATATAGAAAAAAGTTTTGTGAGCACAGATGCAAGGCAAATGAAACTGTGTGTGAATATACTGCTGAGTTAAACACTTATTTTCATAGGTGGGTGAGTGGGTATCAGGTCACCACTTTTGAAGGGCTGACAGACCCTTTGGTGAGTGAAAAAGCCCTTAGCACTTTGCCTAAGGATACAAGAATCTGGTTGGCAGATAGGGAATGCAAGACTTCAGATGAGTTGGGGAAAAAGGGGCAAGCAGAACATCACTGCACAGGAAAGGGATACCCAGTGCTACACATGGGTCTAAGGGAGCCCATAGTGGGCAGTGTAAACTGCTCCAACAGAGTCCGCCAGTAACAGGGGAAGCAACTAGTTCAGGTACAAAGCCAGGATCAAGGTTTAAATGTTTTAAACATAACCATTGAGGCCATGTAGCATATACATGTCCATGAAGGCAAGGCGAGGAGCAAAAGGTAGGGGAGCCAGTAACTGGGAATGACAGAATGCCAGCAGTAAGTTGTCTGGAGACAAGAAGGGTACTAAACTACCAGAAGAGGTTATATCCTGTCTTAGTACATGGGAAACAGGCCACTGCTAAGAGAGGCACAGCCTCTAACCTAACCATCGTGAAGCCTTCAATGGTTACAAGGAGCACTACTTGCTTGGGCAGTCTATTCTAGTCGGAGCTTTAGGAGGGACCCCATTCCAAATACCTTTGGCTAAGGTTCACCTTGACAGGGTACTGCAAGACCTATGAGCAGTGCCAAAAGGTAGGCAAGGCAGGAGACAAGGTCAAAGCTCCTTTGATGCCTTCGCCTGTGATTGAGAAGCCATTTCAGAGGGTAGCTATGGGTAGCTATGGGCATTGTGGGGTCTCTGAGTACCCAAGGTTCCACAGGGAAGAAGCATATCCTAGTGGTAGTAGATTATGCTACAAGATATCCTGAGGTAGTGGCTCTGTCCTCCATTGAGGCAGAAAAGGTGGCAAATGCTTTGTTAGAGATTTTCAGCAGGGTAGGTTTCCCAAAATAAATAATGGCTGATAGAGGTACCAATCTCATGTCAGACCTGCTAGCTTGTCTGTGGAAGCACTGTGAAGTGAAGCACCTAAAGATTACCCCCTACCATCCCCAGACTAATGGCCTTGTGGAGACGTTAAGCTCTACACTAAAGACCATACTATGGGCATTTGTAGACCAGTATAAGAGGGAGTTGGACAAATATTTACCACATCTGTTGTTTGGTTACAGAGAGGTCCCCCAGGAATCCACCTCTAGATTTGATTCACGATGAGTGGGAGGATGAGTGTGAATCCCACAAGGAGTTTGTTGTGGCATATGTCCTAAACCTCAGGACAAGGCTCCAGGAACTCATGGGCTTTGTCCAGGAAAACCTGGCAGAAGCCCAAAAGCAGAAGAAGGTATGGTAAGGAGATATGCAGAGCTGGGTATATTTTTCTGGCACTTCAGAGTTGTGTACTGGTAATTGTTCTTTGACTAATTTTATATCATTGCTGGCTGACTTCAGAGTTGTGCACTGTTATTTTTGCTTCACTGTATAGTTTTTCAGATCTCTGCTGAAGGTGTTGGTTTTCCCATACCCACCTTCCCTATTCCTGTGTTTAAATCTGGAGGCTTTTGCAGTTGCCCGCCCCCACTGTAGATTTGATCTGGGACACTCCCCCCAGTCCCATCCCTTTGCCTCATTCTACCTAATAGACTCCTTCCGCACTTGTTTTTAGTAATTTTTAATTTAACTGCATTTTTTAAACTGTTTGGTCTAACATTGCTACATACTCAAGTGTGCTAGCTTGCACTGCATTTGAATTGTTTTGACTGCTGTTTTAGCTACTTTTCTGTATATATACATATATATATATAGATATATATATATATATATATATATATATATATATATATATATATATATATATATATATATATATATATAGATAGATATATATATACATACACCTTTCCTGTAACTAGTGTAGTCCAGATTCAGATTTGCTGTATCCAGGAGTGTATGTAAGCTTCTGAGCCCCCCAAGCTTTCTGTGTTGGAGGGAAGCCTTCTAGCTTATCACTGGGAGTGGTAAGCACTAGGTAACCTATTTACCATATAAGGAGTGGTTCTGGCCCAGAAATTGTAGTTATTGGCTTTTTGGGCAGTTTTTCCATCTCTCTCAACTTTCTGATTTAAAAGTCCACATTTACATGTGTTTCCCCCGTTTCCTGTAACTAGTTTAGTCCAGATACAGATTCTTAGTTTTAGCACTTGAATTTGCTTATTCATGATCAGCACTTGTTCAGAACTTGTAAGCACTAAATAACCTACTAATTACTACAGCACTCAACCTTCCTCATTACCTAGAGGAAAACAGTTTTGATACTTACTTTCCTCACTTGCTTAGAGAAAAACAGCTCTTGCACTCACTTTCCTCACTTATCTAGAGTAAATAGTTTTTTATTCAGACATATCCAAGGGTCAGCTCCCAGTGTCTCTCCTGTCTATCTGATGAATCTGGGCATGTTGGGGCAATGTAGAAATTGCCTCATGTACACAAACAAACTGGAGATAAAGCTCTCTCCAATCAAGACCAAACTTGACAGTCAAGAGGAGAAGGTAAACACTTGCACCATACCACACATCACATAGTCTCACTAAATCTACACCATCAAAATCCACACATAGAAACACAAAAACATTTGTGGAGGCTCTCAATAATAATCTGCTCAAGCAACGAAGACCTCCAAAGCAGAAATGCAAGCAACCTCCACCCCCCCCCCCCCCAACACAACCCAAATGACACATAGCTCACAGACTCAGTGTACACTCAACCACGGCCAATAAGGCAAAACAACGTACCCAACACACTAGTCATAGGTGACTCTATAGTCAGGTGCATTGATGTCCAACTCACCAGGCTAAACAAGGAGAAGGTTACTGTCAGCTGCCTGTCGGGTGCCAGGATCCACCACATAACCAATGCACTTAGGTCACTCCACAACAAGTACAAATATGACTCTGTCATTGTCCATGTTGGTGTGAACGACCTGAGAAGTACCTCCCTGGATTACATGAAAAGAGACATGGAAGAGCTCTGATCTTGTAGCCCAGGCAGGTATGACCCTAGCCCTGAGTAGCATTCTGCCATCACCCAGAATAATGTTGCAGTACAAGGACAAAATGATTGATTTCAACAATTGGCTAAGCTTCTGGTGCCATTCTAAAGGGATCCAGTATCTGTCTGCCTGGGATGACATGGTCGACAGACCACGATGCTTTGCCAGAGATGGCCTGCACCTGTCACCCCTGGGATTCTGGATACTGGCTAAGGTTCTTGCCGCCCCTATAGTGCCTTTTTTAGGAAAGGTTCAAATGACAAATTCACCACCATAACAGGAACAGGCAAGCAAAAACTGAGGGTGATGCTACTCAATGCTAGAAATCTAAATCTCAAAATGCACTCACTCGAGGCACTCCTTAAAATGGAGATCATCGATATCTGTACAGTGACTGAGACCTGGTTCAAGGCTCCAGAGAGCACCCCTGCACTACCAGGCTATAACTCATACCACACTTTTCAGCCATGTAACCTGGACCGGAACACCAAAGGCGGAGGTGTGTCCATATTCATTAAGGATATCCACACCTCCAGGCTAGTTGCTCAGCATAATGCAGTCGAGGTTATCCAAGTGCAACTAACTCTGGGCAAAACTGCAATCCAAATTGTAGCTTGCTACAGATCACCCACCATGCCCCAGGATTCCCACTCCTCTTCTTGATATACTGGAAAATATTAGGGTTCAACCAAACACCCTAATAATGGGCGATTTCAACTATCCCACCATTAACTGGGAAAACTACTCATGTACCAACTCCTTCACTCAATGCTTTCTGGAATTCATAAACTCCAATGCCCTGGATCAACTTATCCACACCCACACCAGGGGTAACAATATCCTAGATCTAGTCATTACCAACATGAGTGACCGGTGTTCCACACCTGAAGTCAACGTCTCATTGGTCCGATCCATAAGCTAATTACCATAGATATCCACATCCTGCCCCCACCCCCCATTAAGGAAACCATGGTAAAAAATTTCTCCGAAGCCAACTTCATGCTTCTTAAGACAGAAGTGGTGAACTTCATGACACCCATGCAGATGGACAATACAGTTACGACTACTGAATCCTACATACTTGCACTTTATAAGCACTTACATGAGTGCATGGATCATGCTATCCCAAACAGAGCCAAGACGCTGTCCTCCAAAAAAAGGAAGCCAATCTGGTGGTCCCCTGCCATAAACAAACTGTACAACAGAAGGAAGAAACTGTTGCAAAAGAGAGTAAAATCCCACGAGTGGAGGAGCTCCCTGGTCAGCCTCAGTAAGAAGCTGCGATCCCTGATAAAATACTCCAAATCTAGTTACAAAAACAAAATCGCCACTGATTTTAAAGACAACCACAAAGCATTCTATAGCTATGTCAAGAATCTCAATGGCAACACTCAGATCTGCTCTGAGTTACAACACGATGGCACTAAATATACAGACCCAACTGATATTGCCAACATCCTGGTAGATAGGTTCAATGCTAACTTTACCCCCCCTCTCACCCCCTAAAGAGCCCATCTCTACACTGGAAGAATGCAACGTTCCTGTAATCACGGCTGCACAGGTAAAAACCACACTCTCCAAAGCCAAGAACACAGCTTACATGGGAGTAGACAACATCCCAGGCTGTGTTCTACATGAACTACAGAACGAACTGGCACCCCACCTAAGTACCATGTTCAATCGTAGCCTCACCTCAGGTTTTGTGCCTGTTGTGTGGCACACAGCAACGGTTATCCCACTCCACAAAGGGGGAGCCACCACGGACCCCGGGAACTACCGCCCCATTAGCCTGACGAGCCTGGTCTGCAAGGCCATGGAATGCATCACCATGGAACTTATAAACAAAGACATTGGTAATCTCCAAACTCTGGACAACACCCAGTTCGGGTTTGCAAAAGGCAGATCATGCCTCCTAAACCTGATAGACTTCTTTGAAGCAGTCACCAAAGCCGTAGACAAGGGTAAGGTGGTTCACACAGCCTATCTAGATCTTGCCAAGGCTTTCGACACCATCCCCCACTCTGGAATTATAGATAAACTCACTAAACTAGGTATAAATCCCTATGTCACAAGATGGGTTGCCAACTGGCTCACTGACAGAACCCACACTGTGAAAGTAGCAGACTCCAAATCCGACTTCAGACCAGTGACAAGTGGAATACCACAGGGTTCAGTCCTGGGTCCTCTCCTGTTTATCTACTTCTCTGAAGTACAGGCTAACACAGAAGGTCTTTGGGTAACTAAGCAAACTAGGAGCCATAATCGAAACTCCTAATGATGTGGACATCCTACAAAAGGGCCTCACTGAGACAGATGCCTGGTGTCAAAGCCATGGCCTCAAGCTCAATGCCAAAAAGTGCATTGTCATCCCCTTTGGTAAAAACTCTGTACCCATGAACTACAACATAGGCAGTAGTATACTTAACACCGAACGTGTGATAAGAGACCTTGGGACACAGGTGGACAGTAGTCTCTCCTTTGATAATCACATCACCACAGTAGTCAGGAAATCCTTCTACATGGCAC